>NC_135972.1:300000-578907 GCF_053455715.1 Rhinoraja longicauda | reverse complement strand
GGGGTGAGGGGGGGGTGAGGGTGAGGGGGGGTGAGGGGGGGGGTGAGGGTGAGGGGGGGGTGAGGGTGAGGGGGGGTGAGGGGGGGGTGAGGGTGAGGGGGGGGGTGAGGGGGGGTGAGGTGAGGGGGGTGAGGGGGGGGTGAGGGTGAGGGGGGGTGAGGGGGGGTGAGGGTGAGGGGGGGGGGTGAGGGGGGGGGTGAGGGTGAGGGGGGGTGAGGGGGGGTGAGGTGAGGGGGGGGTGAGGGTGAGGGGGGGGTGAGGGGGGGGTGAGGGTGAGGGGGGGGTGAGGGGAGGGGGGTGAGGGTGAGGGGGGGTGAGGGGGGGGTGAGGGTGAGGGGGGGGTGAGGGGGGTGAGGGTGAGGGGTGAGGGGGGGGTGAGGGTGAGGGGGGGTGAGGGTGAGGGGGGTGAGGGTGAGGGGGGGTGAGGGGGGGTGAGGGTGAGGGGGGTGAGGGGGGGTGAGGGTGAGGGGGGGGTGAGGGTGAGGGGGGGTGAGGGGGGGGTGAGGGTGAGGGGGGGGTGAGGGTGAGGGGGGGTGAGGGGGGGGTGAGGGTGAGGGGGGGTGAGGGTGAGGGGGGGTGAGGGTGAGGGGGGGGTGAGGGGGGGGTGAGGGTGAGGGGGGGGGTGAGGGTGAGGGGGGGTGAGGGTGAGGGGGGGGTGAGGGGTGAGGGGGGGTGAGGGTGAGGGGGGGGTGAGGGGGGGGTGAGGGGGTGAGGGGGTGAGGGGGGGTGAGGGTGAGGGGGGGGTGAGGGGGTGAGGGGGGGTGAGGGTGAGGGGGGGGTGAGGGTGAGGGGGGGTGAGGGTGAGGGGGGGGGTGAGGGGGGGGGGTGAGGGTGAGGGGGGGGTGAGGGTGAGGGGGGGTGAGGGTGAGGGGGGGGTGAGGGTGAGGGGGGGGGAGGGTGAGGGGGGTGAGGGGGGGTGAGGGTGAGGGGGGGTGAGGGTGAGGGGGGGTGAGGGGGGGTGAGGGTGAGGGGGGGGTGAGGGTGAGGGGGGGTGAGGGGGGGTGAGGGTGAGGGGGGGGTGAGGGTGAGGGGGGGGTGAGGGTGAGGGGGGGTGAGGGGGGGTGAGGGTGAGGGGGGGGTGAGGGTGAGGGGGGGGTGAGGGTGAGGGGGGGGTGAGGGTGAGGGGGGGTGAGGGTGAGGGGGGGTGAGGGTGAGGGGGGGGTGAGGGTGAGGGGGGGTGAGGGTGAGGGGGGGTGAGGGTGAGGGGGGGGTGAGGGTGAGGTGAGGGGGGGTGAGGGTGAGGGGGGGGTGAGGGGGGGTGAGGGTGAGGGGGGGTGAGGGGGGGGTGAGGGTGAGGGGGGGGGTGAGGGTGAGGGGGGGGTGAGGGTGAGGGGGGGGTGAGGGGGGGTGAGGGTGAGGGGGGGTGAGGGGGGGGTGAGGGTGAGGGGGGGTGAGGGGGGGTGAGGGGGGGGGTGAGGGGTGAGGGGGGGTGAGGGGGGGTGAGGGTGAGGGGGGGGTGAGGGTGAGGGGGGGTGAGGGGGGGTGAGGGGTGAGGGGGGGGTGAGGGTGAGGGGGGGTGAGGGGGGGTGAGGGTGAGGGGGGGGTGAGGGTGAGGGGGGGTGAGGGGTGAGGGGGGTGAGGGGGGGTGAGGGTGAGGGGGGGTGAGGGGTGGGGGGTGAGGGGGGGTGAGGGTGAGGGGGGGGTGAGGGTGAGGGGGGGTGAGGGTGAGGGGGGGGTGAGGGTGAGGGGGGGTGAGGGGGGTGAGGGTGAGGGGGGGTGAGGGTGAGGGGGGTGAGGGTGAGGGGGGGGTGAGGGTGAGGGGGGGTGAGGGTGAGGGGGGGTGAGGGTGAGGGGGGGGTGAGGGTGAGGGGGGGGTGAGGGGGGGTGAGGGTGAGGGGGGTGAGAGGGGGGGTGAGGGGGGGGGGTGAGGGTGAGGGGGGGGTGAGGGTGAGGGTGAGGGGGGGGTGAGGGTGAGGGGGTGAGGGTGAGGGGGGGGTGAGGGTGAGGGGGGGGTGAGGGTGAGGGGGGGGTGAGGGTGAGGGGGGGTGAGGGTGAGGGGGGGTGAGGGGGGGTGAGGGGGGGGTGAGGGTGAGGGGGGGGGTGAGGGTGAGGGGGGGGTGAGGGTGAGGGGGGGTGAGGGGGGGTGAGGGGGGGGTGAGGGTGAGGGGGGGTGAGGGTGAGGGGGGGGTGAGGGTGAGGGGGGGTGAGGGGGGGGTGAGGGGGGGGTGAGGGTGAGGGGGGGTGAGGGGGGGGTGAGGGTGAGGGGGGTGAGGGTGAGGGGGGGGTGGGTGAGGGGGGGGTGAGGGTGAGGGGGGGGTGAGGGGGGGTGAGGGGGGGTGAGGGTGAGGGGGGGTGAGGGTGAGGGGGGGGTGAGGGTGAGGGGGGGTGAGGGGGGGTGAGGGGGGGGTGAGGGGGGGGTGAGGGTGAGGGGGGGTGAGGGGGGGGTGAGGGTGAGGGGGGGGTGAGGGTGAGGGGGGGTGAGGGTGAGGGGGGGTGAGGGTGAGGGTGGGGTGAGGGTGAGGGGGGGTGAGGGTGAGGGGGGTGAGGGGGGGGTGAGGGTGAGGGGGGGTGAGGGTGAGGGGGGGTGGGTGAGGGGGGGGGTGAGGGTGAGGGGGGGGTGAGGGGGGGTGGGGTGGGGGGGGGTGAGGGTGAGGGGGGGGTGAGGGTGAGGGGGGGTGAGGGTGAGGGGGGGGTGAGGGGTGAGGGGGGGTGAGGGTGAGGGGGGGTGAGGGGGGTGAGGGGGGGGTGAGGGTGAGGGGGGTGAGGGGGGGGTGAGGGTGAGGGGGGGGGGTGAGGGGTGAGGGGGGGGTGAGGGGGGGGTGAGGGTGAGGGGGGGGTGTGGGTGGGGGGGTGAGGGGGGGTGGGGTGGGGGGGTGGGGTGAGGGGGGGGTGAGGGTGAGGGGGGGGTGAGGGTGAGGGGGGGGTGAGGGTGAGGGGGGGGTGAGGGTGAGGGGGGGGTGAGGGTGAGGGGGGGGTGAGGGTGAGGGGGGGTGAGGGGGGGGTGAGGGGGGGGTGAGGGTGGGGGGGGGTGAGGGGTGAGGGGGGGTGAGGGTGAGGGGGGGTGAGGGGGGGGTGAGGGTGAGGGGGGGGTGAGGGTGAGGGGGGGTGAGGGGGGGGGTGAGGGTGAGGGGGGGGTGAGGGTGAGGGGGGGTGAGGGTGAGGGGGGGTGAGGGGGGGGTGAGGGTGAGGGGGGGTGAGGGTGAGGGGGGGGTGAGGGTGAGGGGGGGGTGAGGGTGAGGGGGGGGGTGGAGGGTGAGGGGGGGGTGAGGGTGAGGGGGGGGTGAGGGTGAGGGGGGGGTGAGGGTGAGGGGGGGGGTGAGGGTGAGGGGGGGGGTGAGGGTGAGGGGGGGTGAGGGTGAGGGGGGGGGTGAGGGTGAGGGGGGGGTGAGGGTGAGGGGGGGGTGAGGGTGAGGGGGGGGGTGAGGGTGAGGGGGGGGTGAGGGGTGAGGGGGGGGTGAGGGTGAGGGGGGGTGAGGGTGAGGGGGGGGTGAGGGTGAGGGGGGGGGTGAGGGTGAGGGGGGGGTGAGGGGGGGTGAGGGGGGGGGTGAGGGTGAGGGGGGGTGAGGGTGAGGGGGGGGGTGAGGGTGAGGGGGGGGTGAGGGTGAGGGGGGGGGTGAGGGTGAGGGGGGGGTGAGGGTGAGGGGGGGTGAGGGTGAGGGGGGGGTGAGGGTGAGGGGGGGGTGAGGGGGGGGTGAGGGTGAGGGGGGGGTGAGGGTGAGGGGGGGGGGGTGAGGGGGGGGTGAGGGGGGGGTGAGGGTGAGGGGGGGGTGAGGGTGAGGGGGGGGTGAGGGTGAGGGGGGGGGTGAGGGTGAGGGGGGGTGAGGGTGAGGGGGGGTGAGGGTGAGGGGGGGGTGAGGGTGAGGGGGGGGTGAGGGGGGGTGAGGGTGAGGGGGGGTGAGGGGGGGGTGAGGGTGAGGGGGGGTGAGGGGTGAGGGGGGGGTGAGGGGTGAGGGGGGGTGTGGGGGGGTGAGGGGGGGTGAGGGTGAGGGGGGGGTGAGGGTGAGGGGGGGGTGAGGGTGAGGGGGGGTGAGGGTGAGGGGGGGTGAGGGTGAGGGGGGGTGAGGGTGAGGGGGGGTGAGGGGGGGTGAGGGTGAGGGGGGGTGAGGGTGAGGGGGGGTGAGGGTGAGGGGGGGGTGAGGGTGAGGGGGGGGTGAGGGGGGGGTGAGGGGGGGTGAGGGTGAGGGGGGGGTGAGGGTGAGGGGGGGGTGAGGGTGAGGGGGGGTGAGGGTGAGGGGGGGTGAGGGTGAGGGGGGGTGAGGGTGAGGGGGGGTGAGGGGGGGTGAGGGTGAGGGGGGGTGAGGGGGGGTGAGGGTGAGGGGGGGGTGAGGGTGAGGGGGGGGGTGAGGGTGAGGGGGGGTGAGGGTGAGGGGGGGGTGAGGGGGGGTGAGGGTGAGGGGGGGTGAGGGTGAGGGTGGGGTGAGGGGGGGTGAGGGTGGGGTGAGGGGGGGTGAGGGTGAGGGGGGGTGAGGGTGAGGGGGGGTGAGGGTGAGGGGGGGGTGAGGGGGGGGTGAGGGGGGGGTGAGGGGGGGTGAGGGGGGGTGAGGGGGGGGTGAGGGGGGGTGAGGGGTGAGGGGGGGTGAGGGTGAGGGGGGGTGAGGGTGAGGGGGGGTGAGGGTGAGGGGGGGTGAGGGTGGGGTGAGGGGGGGGTGAGGGTGTGGGGGGGTGAGGGTGAGGGGGGGTGAGGGTGGGGTGAGGGGGGGGTGAGGGTGAGGGGGGGGTGAGGGTGGGGTGAGGGGGGGTGAGGGTGAGGGGGGGTGAGGGTGAGGGGGGGTGAGGGTGGGGTGAGGGGGGGGGTGAGGGTGAGGGGGGGGAGCCGACCGTTACCGTGCGGCCGCCGGCCCCGTAACGTCACTGCGCGCCGCTCCACCGCCGTCTGACGTCACCGCGTGACCCCGCCCCCCGCAGCATGATATAAGGAAATAACTGCAGATGCTGCAGGTACAAATCGATTCATTCACAAAATGCTGGAGTAACTCAGCAGGTCAGGCAGCATCTCGGGAGAGAAGGAATGGGTGACGTTTCGGGTCGAGACCCTTCTTCAGACTGATGTCGGGGGTGGGACAAAGGAAGGATATAGGTGGAGACAGGAAGATGGAGGGAGATCTGGGAAGGAGGAGGGGAAGGGAGGGACAGAGGAGCTATCTGAAGTTGGAGAAGTCGACGTTCATACCACCGGGCTGCAAACTGCCCAGGCGAAATATGAGGTGCTGCTCCTCCAATTTCCGGCGGGCCTCACTATGGCACTGGAGGAGGCCCATGACAGAGAGGTCAGACTGGGAATGGGAGGGGGAGTTAAAGTGCTGGGCCACCGGGAGATCAGTTTTGTTAATGCGGACCGAGCGCAGGTGTTCAGCGAAGCGATCGCCGAGCCTGCGCTTGGTTTCGCCGATATAGATGAGTTGACATCTAGAGCAGCGGATGCAATAGATGAGGTTGGAGGAGGTGCAGGTGAACCTCTGTCTCACCTGGAAAGACTGTTTGGGTCCTTTGATGGAGTTGAGGGGGGAGGTAAAGGGACAGGTGTTGCATCTCGTGCGGTTGCAAGGGAAAGTGCCCGGGGTTGGGGTGGTTTGGGTAGGAAGGGACGAGTGGACCAGGGAGTTACGGAGGGAACGGTCTCTGCGGAACGCAGAGAGGGGAGGGGATGGGAAGATATGGCCAGTGGTGGGGTCCCGTTGTAGGTGACGGAAATGTTGGTGGATGATATGTTGGATCCGCTGGCTGGTGGGGTGGAAGGTGAGAACGAGGGGGATCCTGTCCTTGTTGCGAGTGGGGGGAGGGGGAGCAAGAGCGGAGCTGCGGGATGTAGAAGAGACCCTAGTGAGAGCCTCATCTATAATGGAGGAGGGGAAGCCCCGTTTTCTGAAAAACGAGGACATCTCGGAAGCCCTAGTGTGAAACACCTCATCCCGGGCGCAGATGCGGCGTAGACGGAGGAATTGGGAGTAGGGGATAGACTTTTTGCAGGGGACCGGGTGGGAAGAAGTGTAGTCCAGATAGCTGTGCGAGTCGGTGGGCTTGTAATAAATGTCCGTCACTAGTTTTTCTCCTGTGATGGAGATGGTGAGGTCCAGAAACGGGAGGGAGATGTCAGAGATAGTCCAGGTATATTTAAGAGCAGGATGGAAATTGGAGGTGAAGTGTATAAAGTCAGTGAGTTCTGCATGGGTGTAAGAGGTAGCACCAATGCAGTCGTCGATGTAGCGGAGGTAGAGTTCGGGGATGGGGCCAGTGTACGTCTGGAACAGGGATTGTTCGACGTACCCGACAAAGAGGCAGGCGTAGCTAGGGCCCATGCGAGTGCCCATAGCTACGCCTCTGGTTTGGAGGAAGTGGGAGGAGTCAAAGGAGAAGTTGTTGAGGGTAAGAACCAGCTCTGCTAGGCGGAGGAGAGTGTTGGTCGATGGGGATTGGCTGGTTCTACGGTCGAGGAAGAAACGGAGGGCTTCGATACCATCCTTGTGGGGGATGGAAGTGTAGAGTGACTGGACATCCATGGTGAAAATGAGGGAGTGGGGGCCTGGGAACCGGAAGTTATCCAGGAGATGGAGAGCGTGTGAGGTGTCTTGGACGTAGGTGGGGAGGGATTTGACCAGGGGGGATAGGATGGAGTCGAGGTAGGTAGAGATAAGTTCGGTGGGGCATTAGCAGGCAGAGACAATGGGTCTGCCGGGACAAGGCCCGCCCCCCGCAGCAGGACCCGCCCCCCGCAGCAGGGCCCGCCCCGTGTACGTCATCTCCCCGCCCCCCCGCAGGTGTGCGAGCACAGACAGGCGCAGGTGTGCGAGCACAGACAGGCGCAGGTGCACGGACAGGTATGCGGGGAGGTGAGACATGTTGGGCCGAAGGGCCTGTTTCCGTGCTGTACAATGGCGAGCGCTCTCCTGTCCCGCTCAGTTACTCCAGCACTTTGTGTCTGTCTCAGGTGTGGTCCAGCATCTGCAGTTCCTTCCTACAATATCCATGTACCTGTCTAACTGTTTCTTAAACATTGGGATAGTCCCAGCGTCAACCACCTCCTCTGGCAGTGTGTTCCGTACACCCACCACCCTTTGTGTGAAAAAGTTACCCCTCAGTTTCGTATTGAATCTTTTCCCCTTCACCTTAAACCTGTGCCCTCTGGTCCTCGATTCCCCTCTGGCCAAGAGACTCTGTGCATCTACCCGATCTATTCTCCTCATGATCTTATACACCTTTATAAGATCACCCCTCATCCTCCTGCGCTCCACGGAATCAAGTCCTAGCCTGCCCCAACCTCTCCCTGCAGCTCAGGCCCTACAAACTTCCCAACGCCACCAGGTGTGCACTAACCTTGTCACTCTTCGAGTCACAACTCGACAGCTTGGACATGGATCATCTCACCAAACCTGCCCACATAAAAATCTAAATGACCTTTTTGCGAACCAGTACCCACGCGAGGGAAACCTGCATGAGGTAGCCCAGCTTTTTATTCACAAAATGCTGGAATAACTCAGCAGGTCAGGCAGCATCTCGGGAGAGAAGGAATGGGTGACGTTTCGGGTCGAGACCCTTCTTCAGACTGATGTCAGGGGGGCGGGACAAAGGAAGGATATAGGTGGAGACAGGAAGATAGAGGGAGATCTGGGAAGGAGGAGGGGAAGGGAGGGACAGAGGAGCTATCTGAAGTTGGAGAAGTCGACGTTCATACCACCGGGCTGCAAACTGCCCAGGCGAAATATGAGGTGCTGTTCCTCCAATTTCCGGCGGGCCTCACTATGGCACTGGAGGAGGCCCATGACAGAGAGGTCAGACTGGGAATGGGAGGGGGAGTTAAAGTGCTGGGCCACCGGGAGATCAGTTGCGTTAATGCGGACCGGGACCACAGTCTAGGGTCCTTCCGCTGCTGGACATGGGGGGCAGGGTGTGGTGGAGAGAGACGCCCCTCCAAATAAGGGATATGTATGTAAATGTCTAAGTAAATGCCTGTATTGAATATGTAACCTCCGGAAATGTCGGATGGGTTTGTTTAAAAATGATGTTTTGTAAATGATATTTATAACTTGAATAAAGTATTTTTTGATTAAAAAAAAAAAAAAAAAAAAATTTTTTAAAAAGTTAATGCGGACCGAGCGCAGGTGTTCAGCGAAGCGATCGCCGAGCCTGCGCTTGGTTTCGCCGATATAAATAAGTTGACATCTAGAGCAGCGGATGCAATAGATGAGGTTGGAGGAGGTGCAGGTGAACCTCTGTCTCACCTGGAAAGACTGTTTGGGTCCTTTGATGGAGTTGAGGGGGGAGGTAAAGGGACAGGTGTTGCATCTCGTGCGGTTGCAAGGGAAAGTGCCCGGGGTTGGGGTGGTTTGGGTAGGAAGGGACGAGTGGACCAGGGAGTTACGGAGGGAACGGTCTCTGCGGAACGCAGAGAGGGGAGGGGATGGGAAGATATGGCCAGTGGTGGGGTCCCGTTGTAGGTGACGGAAATGTTGGTGGATGATATGTTGGATCCGCTGGCTGGTGGGGTGGAAGGTAAGGACGAGGGGGATCCTGTCCTTGTTGCGAGTGGGGGGAGGGGGAGCAAGAGCAGAGCTGCGGGATGTAGAAGAGACCCTAGTGAGAGCCTCATCTATAATGGAGGAGGGGAAGCCCCGTTTTCTGAAAAACGAGGACATCTCGGAAGCCCTAGTGTGAAACACCTCATCCCGGGCGCAGATGCGGCGTAGACGGAGGAATTGGGAGTAGGGGATAGACTTTTTGCAGGGGACCGGGTGGGAAGAAGTGTAGTCCAGATAGCTGTGCGAGTCGGTGGGTTTGTAATAAATGTCCGTCACTAGTTTTTCTCCTGTGATGGAGATGGTGAGGTCCAGAAACGGGAGGGAGATGTCAGAGATAGTCCAGATATATTTAAGAGCAGGATGGAAATTGGAGGTGAAGTGTATAAAGTCAGTGAGTTCTGCATGGGTGTAAGAGGTAGCACCAATGCAGTCGTCGATGTAGCGGAGGTAGAGTTCGGGGATGGGGCCAATGTACGTCTGGAACAGGGATTGTTCGACGTACCCGACAAAGAGGCAGGCGTAGCTAGGGCCCATGCGAGTGCCCATAGCTACGCCTCTGGTTTGGAGGAAGTGGGAGGAGTCAAAGGAGAAGTTGTTGAGGGTAAGAACCAGCTCTGCTAGGCGGAGGAGAGTGTTGGTCGATGGGGATTGGCTGGTTCTACGGTCGAGGAAGAAACGGAGGGCTTCGATACCATCCTTGTGGGGGATGGAAGTGTAGAGTGACTGAGACCCGGGTTCGATCCTGACTATGGATGCTGTCTGTACAGAGTTTTAACAAGAAACCAAATCGCTTCTCGGCCTTTTGGCTAAGATCAAGTGTAGTATCTGTTCTGGCACAATCTAATGTTCTTATAAGAACAGGGTAAGTATAAGAGCAGTATTTGCATTAGATCATCGACGAGGAGCGGAGGTCAGGAGCACGTGTCTGGTTTAGGGGTGGATCCATGCTGGTTGGGTAACCAACCTAACACCCTTATCCAGGTGGGATGGCAGCAGCAAGTGGAGCTGGAGGGCAGGGTATCCGTAATACCCTGCGTGTATCGGTGAAGGACCTCAAGGAGGGGAACCCTTTCTCAAGGGATCTCTTCATCAAGAAGGTGCTGCTGGAGGCCTGTGGATTCAAGGCCGGGGACATCTTCTGCCTCCAGGACTTCCCAGGTAACGGATACTTCGACGTTACCTTCCAGAACCCGGCGGGATGGCAGAAGTTGCTGCAGGACTTCCGGGAGAAGGGGGATGAAGCCCCGCTGTCGCTCCTGAAGGTGCAGCCACTCTTCACCCTCCCCACCCAGAGGGAACGGATGATCACGGTGCACATGTTCAACCCACATGTGCCCGCCGTGGATGTCCTCACCTTCCTTGCGCGCTACGTCGAAGGGGCCGGGAACTGCGTGGACATCAAGGACTTGTTCGGGATCTGGACGAGCAAGAGGCAGGTAAAGGTGAAGCTGAGGGTGGACGGGAAGGGATTCATTGTCCACCCTCCCTCGGTGTTCGCTATCGGAGGGAACCGGGGTTACACGACGTACGTGGGGCAGCCCAGGGTGTGCAGGAAATGCAACAAACCTGGGCACGTGGCGGCAGAATGCAGGACAGTCGTCTGCAGAAACTGCAAGTTAGAAGGCCACGAGACAAGGGATTGTAAAGAGAGTAAGAGCTGCAACCTGTGTGGGGAGGCAGGCCACCTTTACAGGGCCTGCCCTAAAAGAGCAAGCACTTATGCACAGGCGATAAGAGGGGCCGCTACCAGCACCCCCAGGGTGGACGAGACGCCTCCTACCACGGAAAAAGCCCAAAAAGGAAAGGAGAGCAGGGGCGAGGACAACGCGACCACCAGGAGCCCCCAACCGCAGGACAGAGCCCCCCAGGCCCCTCCCCACGAGGGTGAGTCGATGGAAGAGGGGGAACAGGAAGAGGAGGAATGGAAGGTGGTACAGTCGAGGAAAACATTGAAGGCTGTGCGCACGGAGAAAAAGGCGGAGGGGGCAAGCAAGTCCCAAAAAAGAGTCCTCTCCCAGGACGAGGCCAGCAGCCTCTCCGCATCGGAGGATGAGACGACCGGGAGGAGCCGACAACGGAGGCAGAGGCAGAGGAAGGAAACGGGGGAGGAGGAAGGTAAGAGAAAGAACGTGTCTGTTGCCCCCCAGCCCCAGGAGACTGGGAGCAGTGCCAATGGGCCCCAGCCCCAGGAGACCGTGAGCGGCACAACGGCCAATGGGCCCCTGCTCCGGGAGACCGGGAGCGGCACAATGGCCAATGGGCCCCAGCTCCGGGAGACCGGGAGCAGTGCAGTGGCCAATGGGCCCCAGCTCCGGGAGACCGGGAGCAGTGCAGTGGCCAATGGGCCCCAGCTCCAGGACACTGGGAGCAGCGCAGTGGCTTCGCCAGAAAATACACCCTGTGCTGAGGAAGCCACCAACCTGTACCACTACCTGTGCGACAAAAATGTGCAGGAACTGAGCCAGATGATTGGCATGCGGGAGGATCGCCTGGGACAATAAAGGACAATGGAGCTGAAACTGGCATCCTTAAACGTGCGCAGTGTGAAGAGCACTGTGCGATGTGTATCCGCCTTGCAGTACCTGGCCAAGGTAAAGGCGGATGTGACTTTTTTACAGGAGTGCGGGCTGCCACACCTTCGCTGCTATCGGAGGTGGTCGCGATGGTGGCCCCACGGACTGTCGGTATGGTCGGGGGGAAATGATTGTCGTGCGTCCGGTCTGGGGATCTTGCTGCGGGGAGGGGGCTTCACCATCACTGAGGTAAGGGAGGTGGTGGGGGGTCGTCTCTTGGTGGTGGATGTAATGTACCGTGGTTCTCCGCTCCGGCTGATAAATGTGTATGCCTCACCCAGGTGGAGCGAGCGGGTGGCCGTCCTCCAGCAGCTCCCACCGCTGCTGGCCACGTCTAGACCGCTCGTTCTGGCCGGTGACTTCAACTGCATCATCGATGCGGCTGGACGATCCGGCAGTGCCAACCACAGACTGGACGGCACCTCCAAACTCCTGGTGGAAACGGTCAAAGATGCAAAGCTGCGCGACGCCTTCAGTGACCCTGCAGGCGGAGTCCAGCCACGGTTCACCTGGTCAGGACCAAACGGTTCAGCCCAGTCCCGGATAGACTTCCTCTTCACATCGAGGGCCGTCACGGTCAGACACACCGACCTCGCCCCGGTGTTCTTCTCTGACCACTGCCTCCTTCAGGCCACCTGTCACCTACAGGAGGACCGGAAGGCGGGCAGAGGGACGTGGAAGCTAAACGTGGAGCTGTTGACCCCGGAGAACGTTAAGGAGCTAAAGAGGGACTACGCATGTTGGAGAACTGTGAGGCCCCTCTTTGACTCCCAGACACTCTGGTGGGAGGCAACAAAGGAGAACATCAAGAAGTTCTTCGTCTCCAAAGGTGTTCAGAGAGCAAGAAAGGGTAAGAGGGAACTGTGTCAACTCCAGACAGATTTGCAGCAGCTACTCCTTCTGCAGAGGAGAGGGGTGGATGTGAGGGAGGAACTGAGAGAGTTGAAGGGCCGGCAAGCTCGGCTCTTTACCTCTGAATCCTCCAAGATCATCTTCCGGTCCAGGGTCCGCCATGTTGAGCAGGATGAGACGTGCTCACGTTACTTCTTCCATAAGGTTCACAGGGGGAGCTCTGTGATCAAAAGCCTTAGGGAGGAGGACGGCTCGGTAACATCCTCGCAGACAGACATGCTCAAGATCTGCAGATCCTTTTATAAGGATCTGTACGATGTAAAGACCACAGACAGCACCGCCTCCCAGAACTTCCTGTCCTCCATCACGGAAGTCTTGGACGACAGCAAGCGGGAGAGTCTGGACCAACCACTGACCCTGGAGGAGCTGACTGGCTCCATCCGTTCCTTTGACTCGAGTAAAACTCCCGGAGGCGATGGCTTACCGGCAGAGTTGTACTCGGCTCTGTGGGACTGGGTGGGCCCGGACCTGCTGGAAGTGTACAACGATATACTCCTAGCAGGCAGCATGTCAGACTCTATGAGGAAGGGCAACATCACCCTGATCTACAAGCAGAAGGGGGAGATGAATGACTTAAGGAATTGGAGACCCATCACATTGTTGAATGTAGACTACAAGATCCTGTCTAAGGCCATCGCCAACCGGGTCAAGTCTGCTCTGGGACAGGTGATCCACCCGGACCAAACCTGTGCTGTACCTGGCAGGAAAATCTCAGACAGCCTGGTGCTGCTGAGAGATACCATTGCCTACGTGCAGGACAGACGGGTGGATGCCTGCCTGGTCAGCTTGGACCAGGAGAAGGCCTTCGACAGGATATCGCACACGTACATGAGGGACGTGCTCTCCAAAATGGGCTTTGGGGAGAGAATCAGGAAGTGGATACAACTGCTCTACTCTGATATCTGTAGTGCAGTCCAAATTAATGGGTGGGAATCAGACAGCTTCCCCGTCAGGTCTGGAGTCAGGCAGGGTTGCCCTCTTTCCCCTGTCTTGTTCGTCTGTTGCATTGAACCCTTTGCCGAATCCATCAGGAAGGATGCGAGCATAAGAGGAGTGACACTGCCAGGCAGTGGGGGCACTCAGGTCAAGGCCTCCCTGTACATGGACGATGTCGCCGTCTTCTGCTCGGATCCAGGGTCGGTCCGCAGACTGATCAGCGTCTGCGACCAGTTTGAGTTGGCCACGGGGGCCAGGGTAAACCGCAGGAAGAGCGAGGCCATGCTCTTTGGCAACTGGCCCGACCGATCTTCCATCCCCTTCACCATCAAGCCTGACTTCCTGAAGGTGCTGGGGATCTGGTTCGGGAAGGCTGAGGCGTGTGACAAAAATTGGCTGGAGTGGATAGCCAAGGTGGGGAAGAAGCTGGAGCTGTGGAAGCAGCGCTCCCTCTCCATCACGGGAAAAAACCTGGTCATCAGGTGTGAGGTGCTCTCGGGGCTGCTGTACTTGGCGCAAGTGTGGCCCGTCCCTCCCTCCTACGCCACGGGGATCACCCGGGCCGTCTTCCGTTTCATCTGGGGGTCGGCGATGGACCGGGTGTGACGAGCCACAATGCACAAGTCGGCAGACAACGGGGGTAAAGGCGTGCCCAACGTCGCCCTCATCCTGATGGCCACTTTCGTGTGTGGCTGCATCAGGCGGAGCATAGAGCCAAGGCACGTGGGCACCAAATGCCACTACCTGCTGAGGTTCTACCTGTCCCCGGTGTTGCGAAGGATGGGCCTGGCGCAGATGCCACGCAATGTGCCAGTCAGCTGGACATTGCCACACCATCTGTCGTTTGTGGAAAGGTTCTTCCGGACCAACACCTTTGACCACAAGTCCATCGGGCAGTGGTCAGCACGGAACGTCCTGCAGGCACTGCAGGGGAATGACTCCATGGATCCTGTGGCGTGGTTCCCAGAACAGACAGCCCAGCTTGTCTGGCAAAATGCCTCATCGCCAGAACTCACCAACAAGCACCAAGACCTGGCTTGGCTGGCGGTGAGGGGAGCCCTCCCAGTCAGATCCTTCCTGCACCGCCGGAACCTCACTACCAGCGCACGCTGCCCTCGGGACGGCTGCTACGGAGAGGAAACGGTGGCCCACCTCTTCAAAGAGTGTGGATTTGCCAGGAGAGTCTGGAGAGGTCTGCAGGGGTCCCTGTCACGATTCATTCCGAGCAGCTCCGTCACAGAGGACTCTGTGCTCTACGGACTGTTCCCAGGGACGCATTCCGAGACTGACATCGAGTGCTGCTGGAAGGTCATCAACTCGGTGAAAGACGCTCTTTGGTCTGCCCGATCCTTGTTGACCTCCCAGCGGAGCGAGCTGTCCGTCAAGGAATGTTGCCGACTGGCCCACTGCAGACTGCAGGAGTACGTGCTGAGGGACGCTCTGAAGCTCGGTGCAGCCAACGCCAAGGCCCTGTGGGGGAGGACCACAGTCTAGGGTCCTTCCGCTGCTGGACATGGGGGGCAGGGTGTGGTGGAGAGAGACGCCCCTCCAAATAAGGGATATGTATGTAAATGTATGTAAAGGTCTAAGTAAATGCCTGTATTGAATATGTAACCTCCGGGAATGTCGGATGGGTTTGTTTTAAAAATGATGTTTTGTAAATGATATTTATAACTTGAATAAAGTATTTTTTGATAAAAAAAATTAAAAAAAAATTTTTTTTTAAAGTTAATGCGGACCGAGCGCAGGTGTTCAGCGAAGCGATCGCCGAGCCTGCGCTTGGTTTCGCCGATATAGATAAGTTGACATCTAGAGCAGCGGATGCAATAGATAAGGTTGGAGGAGGTGCAGGTGAACCTCTGTCTCACCTGGAAAGAATGTTTGGGTCCTTTGATGGAGTTGAGGGGGGAGGTAAAGGGACAGGTGTTGCATCTCGTGCGGTTGCAAGGGAAAGTGCCCGGGGTTGGGGTGGTTTGGGTAGGAAGGGACGAGTGGACCAGGGAGTTGCGGAGGGAACGGTCTCTGCGGAACGCAGAGAGGGGAGGGGATGGGAAGATATGGCCAGTGGTGGGGTCCTGTTGTAGGTGACGGAAATGTTGGTGGATAATATGTTGGATCCGCTGGCTGGTGGGGTGGAAGGTGAGAACGAGGGGGATCCTGTCCTTGTTGCGAGTGTGGGGATGGGGAGCAAGAGCGGAGCTGCGGGATGTAGAAGAGACCCTAGTGAGAGCCTCATCTATAATGGAGGAGGGGAAGCCCCGTTTTCTGAAAAACGAGGACATCTCGGAAGCCCTAGTGTGAAACACCTCATCCCGGGCGCAGATGCGGCGTAGACGGAGGAATTGGGAGTAGGGGATAGACTTTTTGCAGGGGACCGGGTGGGAAGAAGTGTGGTCCAGATAGCTGTGCGAGTCGGTGGGCTTGTAATAAATGTCCGTCACTAGTTTTTCTCCTGTGATGGAGATGGTGAGGTCCAGAAACGGGAGGGAGATGTCAGAGATAGTCCAGGTATATTTAAGGGCAGGATGGAAATTGGAGGTGAAGTGTATAAAGTCAGTGAGTTCTGCATGGGTGTAAGAGGTAGCACCAATGCAGTCGTCGATGTAGCGGAGGTAGAGTTCGGGGATGGGGCCGGTGTACGTCTGGAACAGGGATTGTTCGACGTACCCGACAAAGAGGCAGGTGTAGCTAGGGCCCATGCGAGTGCCCATAGCTACGCCTCTGGTTTGGAGGAAGTGGGAGGAGTCAAAGGAGAAGTTGTTGAGGGTAAGAACCAGCTCTGCTAGGCGGAGGAGAGTGTTGGTCGATGGGGATTGGCTGGTTCTACGGTCGAGGAAGAAACGGAGGGCTTCGATACCATCCTTGTGGGGGATGGAAGTGTAGAGTGACTGGACATCCATGGTGAAAATGAGGGAGTGGGGGCCTGGGAACCGGAAGTTATCCAGGAGATGGAGAGCGTGTGAGGTGTCTTGGACGTAGGTGGGGAGGGATTTGACCAGGGGGGATAGGGGGGATGAGGTAGCCCAGCTGTTGGTGGTTGTGCAGTAGAAAACAGAAACAGAAACAGAATGCAGCGCCGGAGACCCGGGTTCGATTCCAACTACGGGCGCTGTCTGTATGGCGTTTGTACGTTCTCCCCGTGACCTGCGTGGGTTTTCTCCGAGATCTTTCTCCGAAGATATATAAAAAGACAATACGGGGAGAAAAGATGAGGTACGAGGGTAAACTAGCCAATAATATAAAGGAGGATAGTAAAAGCTTTTTTAGGTATGTGAAGAGGAAAAAAATAGTCAAGGCAAATGTGGGTCTCTTGAAGACAGAAGCAGGGGAATTTATTACGGGGAACAAGGAAATGGCAGTCGAGTTGAACTGGTACTTTGGATCTGTCTTCACTAAGGAAGATACAAACAATCTCCCAGATGTGGCCAGAGATCCTAGGGTGATGGAGAAACTGGAGGAAATCCACATTAGGCAAGAAATGGTGTTGGGTAGACTGATGGGACTGAAGGCCGATAAGTCCCCAGGGCCTGATGGTTTGCATCCCAGGGTACTTAAGGAGGTGGCTCTAGAAATTGTGGACGCATTGGTGATCATTTTCAAGTGTTCTATAGATTCAGGATCAGTTCCTGTGGATTGGAGGGTAGCTAATGTTATTCCACTTTTTAAGAAAGGAGGGAGAGAGAAAATGGGAAATTATAGACCAGTTAGTCTGACATCAGTGGTGGGGAAGATGCTGGAGTCAATTATAAAAGACGAAATTGCGGAGCATTTGGATAGCAGTAACAGGATCGTTCCGAGTCAGCATGGATTTACGAAGGGGAAATCATGCTTGACTAATCTTCTGCATTTTTTGAGGATGTAACCAGGAAAATTGACAGGGGAGAGCCGGTGGATGTGGTGTACCTCGACTTTCAGAAAGTCTTCAACAAGGTCCCACATAGATTAGTGGGCAAAATTAGAGCACATGGTATTGGGGGTAGGGTACTGACATGGATAGAAAATTGGTTGACAGACAGAAAGCAAAGAGTGGGGATAAATGGGTCCCTTTCAGAATGGCAGGCAGTAACTAGTGGGGTACTGCAAGGCTCGGTGCTGGGACCGCAGCTATTTACAATATACATTAATGACTTGGATGAAGAGATTAAAAGTACCATTAGCAAATTTGCAGATGATACAAAGCTGGGTGGTAGTGTGAACTGTGAGGAAGATGCTATGAGGTTGCAGGGTGACTTGGACAGGTTGTGTGAGTGGGCGGATGCTTGGCAGATGCAGTTTAATGTGGATAAGTGTGAGGTTATCCACTTCGGTGGTAAGAATAAGAAGGCAGATTATTATCTGAATGGTGTCAAGTTAGGAACAGGGGACGTACAACGAGATCTGGGTGTCCTGGTGCATCAGTCACTGAAAGGAAGCATGCATGTACAGCAGGCAGTGAAGAAAGCCAATGGAATGTTGGCCTTCATAACAAGAGGAGTTGGGTATAGGAGCAAAGAGGTCCTTCTGCAGTTGTACAGGGCCCTAGTGAGACCGCACCTGGAGTACTGTGTGCAGTTTTGGTCTCAAAATTTGAGGAAGGATATTCTTGCTATTGAGGGCGTGCAGCGTAGGTTTACTAGGCTAATTCCCGGAATGGCGGGACTCTCATATGTTGAAAGACTGGAGTGACTAGGCTTGTATACACTGGAATTTAGAAGGATGAGAGGGGATCTTATCGAAACATATAAGATTATTAAGGGGTTGGACACGTTACAGTCAGGAAACATGTTCCCAATGTTGGGGAAGTCTAGAACCAGGGGCCACAGTTTAAGAATAAGGGGTAGGCCATTTAGAACGGAGATGAACTTTTTCAATCAGAGAGTTGTAAATCTGTGGAATTCACTGCCTCAGAAGGTTGTGGGGGCCAATTCTCTGAATGCATTCAAGAGAGAGCTAGATAGAGCTCTTAAGGATAGCGGAGTCAAGGGGTATGGGGAGAAGGCAGGAACGGGGTACTGATTGAGAATGATCAGCCATGATCACATTGAATGGTGGTACTGGCTCGAAGGGCCGAATGGCCTTCTCCTGCACCTATTGTCTATCTTCGGTTTCCTCCCACACTCCAAAGGACGTACAGGTTTGTAGGTTAATTGGCTTGGTAAATGTACAAATTGTCCCTAGTGGGGTAGGATAATGTTAATGTGCGGGGATCGCTGGTCGGCGCGGACCCAGTGGGCCGAAGGCCCTGTTTCCGCGCTGTATCTCTAAACTAAACATCCCACTAAATCTCTGTACCCTTTCCAGCTTGTAAGGAAAGTGTGCGCTGAACATAATGCCAAGTTCAATTAATCTAATCTCTCTGTACATGATCCATGTTCCTCCGTTCCCTGCATATCCATGTCTAAAAGTCTCTTAAACGCCAGTATCATATCTGCCTCCACCCCCACCCCTGGCAGCACGTTCCAGGCCCCCACCCCCACCTCCACCCCCACCCCTGGCAGCACGTTCCAGGCCTCCACCCCCACCTCCACCCCCACCCCACACCTGGCAGCACGTGCCAGGCCCCCACCCCTGGTGTGCACATCTCCGTTATGCTTTGCCCCTCTCGCCGTAAGGTTATGCAGGTAATGTAAGAAACTAACTGCAGATGCTGGTACAAATCGAAGGTATTTATTCACTAAATGCTGGAGTAACTCAGCAGGTCAGACAGCATCTCAGGAGAGAAGGAATGGGTGACGTTTCGGGTCAAGACCCTTCTTCAGACTGATGTCAGGGGGGCGGGACAAAGGAAGGATATAGGTGGAGACAGGAAGATAGAGGGAGAACTGGGAAAGGGGAGGGGAAGAGAGGGACAGAGGAACTATCTAAAGTTGGAGAAGTCAATGTTCATACCATTGGGCTGGAAGTGTAGAGTGACTGGACATCCATGGTAAAGATGAGGGAGTGGGGGCCTGGGAACCGGAAGTTATCGAGGAGATGGAGAGCGTGTGAGGTGTCTTGGACGTAGGTGGGGAGGGATTTAACCAGGGGGGGATAGGATGGAGTCGAGGTAGGTGGAAATAAGTTCGGTGGGACATGAGCAGGCAGAGACAATGGGTCTGCCGGGACAGTTCTGTTTGTGGATTTTAGGTAGGAGGTAGAATCGGGCCGTGCGGGGCTGGGGAACGATAAGTTTGGAGGCATTGGATGGTAGATCGCCGGAAATGGTGAGGTCCGTGATGGTGCTGATGATAAAGGTCTGGTGTTTGTCGGTGGGGTCATGGTCCAAGGATAAGTAGGAAGAGGTGTCTGAGAGTTGTCGTCTGGCCTCGGTCCGGTAGTGGTCAACGACTGACTTCATACACTTCACTTCCAATTTCCATCCTGCCCTTAAATATACTTGGGCTATCTTCGACATCTCCCTCCCGTTTCTGGACCTCACCATCTCCATCACAAGAGACAGACTAGTGACTGACATCTACTATAAACCCACTGACTCGCACAGCTATCTGGACTACACTTCTTCCCACCCTGTCTCCTGCAAAAAGTCTATCCCCTACTCCCAATTCCTCCGTCTACGCCGCATCTGCGCCCGGGATGAGGTGTTTCACACTAGGGCATCAGAGATGTCCTCATTCTTCAGGAAACGGGGCTTCCCCTCTTCCATTATAGATGAGGTTCTCACTAGGGTCTCTTCTACATCCCGCAGCTCTGCTCTTGCTCCCCCTCCCCCCACTCGCAACAAGGACAGGATCCCCCTCGGTCTCACCTTCCACCCCACCAGCCAGCGGATCCAACATATCATCTGCCAACATTTCCGTCACCTACAACGGGACCCCACCACTGGCCATATCTTCCCATCCCCTCCCTTTTCTGCGTTCTGCAGAGACCGTTCCCTCCGTAACTCCCTGGTCCACTCGTCCCTTCCTACCCAAACCACCCCATCCCCGGGCACTTTCCCCTGCAACCGCAGGAGATACAACACCTGTCCCTTTACCTCCCCCCTCAACTCCATCCAAGGACCCAAACAGTCATTCCAGGTGAGACAGAGGTTCACCTGCACTGCCTCCAACCTCATCTATTGCATCCGCTGCTCCAGATGTCAACTTATTTACATCGGCGAAACCAAAACGCAGGCTCGGCGATCGCTTCGCTCAACACCTGCAGTCGGTCCGCGTTAACCAATCTGAACTCCCGGTGGCCCAGCACTTCAACTCCCCCTCCCATTCCCAGTCTGACCTTTCTGTCATGGGCCTCCTCCAGTGCCATAGTGAGTCCCACTGGAAATTGGAGGAACAGCACCTCATATTTCGCCTGGGCAGCTTGCAGCCCAGTGGTATGAACATCGACTTCTCCAACTTTAGATAGTTCCTCTGTCCCTCTCTTCCCCTCCTCCTTCTCAGATCTCCCTCTATCTTCCTGTCTCCACCTATATCCTTCCTTTGTCCCGCCCCCCCTGACATCAGTCTGAAGAAGGGTCTCGACCCAAAACGTCACCCATTCCTTCTCTCCTGAGATGCTGCCTGACCTGCTGAGTTACTCCAGCATTTTGTGAATAAATACCTTCGTTCTGCAGGGCATGATCACTTGCTCCTGCCTTCTGCATCAATTGCAGTCACCACAGCTTCTAGCACTGAAGGCTTGCTCTCTTATCTTCTCCAGATGTTGCCTGACCTGTTGTGTTCCTCCAGCAGTTTGTCAGTGTGGGGCAACAAGGGCAAATTGGTGGAGGACCTTATTGATTGTGAGCCCCAGTTAATCGTAAGCTTCAGTGTAAGTGCTCGACAAAGGCCATGAGCTGAACCTCGGAGCGTGCACGTGAATGGGCAGCTTTGTCTGCGGAATATAGCCACCATAGGTTCATGTTTCCTGTAGATCTGAAGGCTGCCTTCCCTTGCACAGGGCGTTTGTTGGACAGTCAAGCTGTCCAGTGTACAGATACAGGATAAAGGGAATAACGTTTAGTGCCAGGTAAAGTCCAGCAAAGTCCAATTTAAGAGTCTGAGGGTCTCCATTGAGGTAGACAGTAGCTCAGGACCGCACTCTAGCTGATAAGAGGGCTGTTCAGTTGTGTGATAACAGCTGGGAAGAAACTGTCCCTGAATCTGGAGGTGTGCATTTTCACACTTCTCTTGCCCGATGGGAGATGGGAGAAGAGGGTGAGGCCAGGAAATTGGTTCTGTTTTAGACCTAATGCTTCATATCATGGCTTGTATTTTGTTCTAGGCAAGTATAAGCAGCGGCCTAATCTGAAGGTTCCACAGTGGGAGTTCTAAACTGAACTTCTGAAAGCACCAGTCACACTGAGGATAAAATGTTTTCTTTATTTTCATTCATGTACATTCTAGCAAAGTCACCGTGTGCCATCAGTTATTGAAAACGTCACAAAAACCTCATCTATAAAAAGAGGCCATACCGGGCAGCTTTGTATACCACATTCAGAACGTTTGGAATCAGTAGATGGTTGCCAACAAAACACTGCATATGGTGCTTTATGGTGTAAAACACTGACTCTCAGCAAGTGTACTTCATATATACAAAAATATCATACAAGACATAATACTGTAAGCAAGTTTGATACAGTTTGGATATTTTAACATCTTATCAAGATTTAGGAAGCAAAATTAATTGTACAAACATTTTTTTTATTAAAATACAGTCATTTAGGCTTTCATGTGCTTTGACAATAAATTACATTACTGAAAAATGTTAACTCAGCTTCTTGCAAAAGGAATCAGTTGAAGAGAGATCTAGAACCAGCATTTTAATAAATGCTCAATAAGATTAATGTATTCCTATGAGCTTACATATAATCACTAAACAGCATATAAATACTAAACATATATTAGGAATTTGTTCTTCCAACATTCAATGTTGTAAGTTAATATGGCTGAATTCTTATAAAAACTTATGTACAGTCTCAATAGATAAACATTTGGCAACACGACATTCATACTGTATCATTTGCTCTTTGAATATTAAAAAGCTCAAGTTGTGAAAACTCCTACAGAATTTTAATTTATATTAAAAACTTAATATTCACTACACTGTATTCTCTTTAATTCACCAGAGTGTTTACTTTTTTTTTAACAAAGTCTCCGTACTATTGTTTTTGATGTCCTGTAGTACAAAGTCATTGCACAGAAACTAGGCCTAGGATGAAAGACGAGTTACAGTCACATTCATGTCACAGGTGGGAAATGATCAGCACTAGTTATGCCAGCCCTCTGCACAAACGAGTAGCTGGATACAGCATGCAAAGGGAACCTACAGTGACTGGAATTTCTCGAAATAAACTGAAAAATTAGACCTGTATAAATGCACTACCTTCTCAAGGTCAAATTGTTTTGAAGACTTGTATGATAAAAGTACACTGAGCTTGAAAAGAAATAATCAACTTGGCCAGTAAATAGGTCATGGGAGTCACGTAAACAGATGTTAAATATCCTGAGCCTCTATACGTAAGTGCATTTTATTTCCACCTGTGCTAAACTAAACAGTTTTAATACAGTTTTTACTGATCGGATTCGGTAATGGTCTTCCCCGTAGAGCTTTACCAGTGCTGCAACACAAAACTGCAGGGAACATCTAAGATATATCAGTACGTATCCCGTTATGCATTTTTACAGCAGCCACGATAAGGGCAATTATTAGAGCAGTAGCATTACAATTATTGTATTTTACATTTATAAATAATAACAAATTTAATCAATCCTAATTAAAACATTAGAAATCCTGAATATCTGTACAATTAGAATTTTCGTGTTGCTTGTGATTAATGACACTCTTAGATCACTGACGATCTTCTTCAGAGACAAAAATCTCTAAACTAGTTATTTATAAATCATGAACCTGACCACTGGATATTTGAGTCTATTCTTCTGAGTTTCTTAATTGTCATCGGAAGTATTTAGGTCATTTTATGTAAGCTAGCTGGATCAAAGCAGAGGGTTAATGCCAAATAGGAAATACTCAGTCTGAATAGTTCCTCAAATACTCACGGGGAGACACATGTAGTTTGTTCTGCCCATGTAGGTGATCCATTCAAAATCAATGGGGATAATGTTCACAAACCAACACACAGCAATCCCACAGTCAGTTTCAAGCTCGGCCTGCTTTTGATTACTTAAAAGAAAGCCAAGTGGATTCCAAAAGAATTGTTGGTTAATCATTCATTGTGTTTTATTTCACTAACAATGACCTCAATGTAAATGATATCGAAGCACCAAAACAATTCAAAATAATTGGGACAAAACTATATTTAATCCAGAGCTTTATAACAGCATCAGGGATTTGTAGACCATTGGTAATCCTTGTGAGCAGGTTATTAAAACCAGCAGCTTGGAGCTGGCCTGCAGTGATATCCATGTCCAGGGAATAGCTCAAAAAATAGACATGGGAAATGAAAATCACGATAATCTTAATTAGTGCACTTGAGAATACCTGCACAAAATGGTAAACAATAAGCAACATAAACTACAAGCAATTTAATAGTCCCGTGATACGGTGTGCTTACATGTTTTAAATCTGCACATTCCAAGCCGAGGCATCAGGACAGGTTCTGGGCATGGAACAGAAAGTGGTGAAAGCGTAAAAGAAGTGGTGCATTGGTCGGGTGGGGTGAACTTACGAAGCACTTGCTCAGATCTGCTATATATTGTGGCAGACTTCTGAAGTTTGCTTGTGAAACTAAGCCAATGCAATCCAATTTTCAAAATGGGACACAATGCAGATGCACGAACTGCATGTGAAAAAGGATGGATTTTGAACTTAAGATGACAGCTACACTCTACAACAGATATATTATTCAAATGCTACTCCATGGCACACATTGATAATTTAATTTGAAACCACTGCACTGCTCTGAAGGGCAGTAATCTACTGATTTGTAGATGAGCTGTTGAAAGGAGGGCCATGTTTCCCTTCCCACAGTATCCCACGGCATTTAAATAAATGGAAAAAGCGTTGCTGCCAATATTTATTCATCACTCAGTGTGACTGAAACAATTTAATTGTGCTTCTCATTTACTGTCTGACCTTTCCATGTGCAACTTGGCTAAACCTTCCCTCCGTTCAGAAGCTGACTGCAATTTCTTATCAATAGTGTACATATATGTTGGAGACTGTTGTCAGAGCCATAGAAGTGGTTCTGCGTTTCAGTAATGAAGAGTTGCAGAGCAGCAGATACAGGAAAGAGCACATTAGAAACACTACAGGAAATAAGTGCAGGAAAGGTGCATCTGTATTGGCTAAAAGGCTAATTAATTTTTTTAAATGTTACAAATTGGGTGATCTATGCAGGAAATAAAATGTCCATTTTTTAAAAAAAAGTGTAATCCTAGAATCAGAAGGAGCATGTAGATGTGGCTAGCAATAGTCCTGAAACACATTTGTGGTTTGATTCAATTCAGCAGCTGTGTTGGTTTATTCAGAGGGCAGGCAGGAATCAGCCGTGATAGCAGGGCACTGGAATCGCAGGCAGGTCTGTGGCCAAAATGAAAGATCTACAGAAAAGGGATATAATCAAACCTTTGGATCTTTGCAATCCCAGTAGTTGAGAGTCACAATGCAGAGGACTGATACTAAAACAGGTCTGGCAATGGTAACTGGATTGCCTTGACTTTCAGATGCATAAGGTGTCCTGATCTAGAGCAGATCTGGAGTTTATTTGAAATGTTTCTGAAGTCCATTTTCCAAGCCAGTGTGAAGATTGATTGAAGATAGACACAAAATGCTGGAGTAACTCAGCAGGACAGGCAACATCTCTGGAGAGAAGGAATGGGTGACTTTTCGAGTCTTGACCTTTTCTTCAGAAGGGTCTCGACCCAAACAACATCTATTCCTTCTCTCCAGAGATGTTGCCTGTCCTGCTGAGTTACTCCAGCATTTTGTGTCTATCTTTGGTTTAACTCAGCATCTGTAGTCCCTTCCTGAACATGAAGACTGATTAAGTTCCCAATCAGAAGCTCTGTGGTAAGTAATTGGAATTGCTGTGTGAAGGGACTGCACAGAAAGTGACAGAAGACTAACAATATTTGCTGCTGTTAACATCACAGATAATGGATGGGCACTCCAGGAATCACCAATGGCACTGCTGATAGAGGACTCTACATTCAGGCAGTGACACACAAGTCAATGCTGTATTCATGTGCCATTCACACTAATTAGGTCAGCAGGGGTCAGTTGGAAAGCAGTGAGCCACAGATTTGTCACTGATTTAGAGTATTGAATGCAGTCGTGCTAAATGTAGAGACTTCCAAAAATGATTGACTCAGCATAAACCTGGAGCTAATTATTCTGCAGTATTGTACGAGGTTTCTAATTGTCTCTGCAGAAACACAGATATGTACAGTTCTAGCAGCATAAGAGAGCAGGTGATTTATAATTCAAGAGACTGAATAAAAACACAACTATTTATAGAGATGTTTGTCTCTGATGATCACTCAGTCCCCGGTGAGGAAACAAATTATGGCAATATATCTTTTTTTTTTTTAACTAAAAATTAGCCATGCATCAGCGGAAAACAAAATAGCCATTATTCTGGTGCACATTTTTAACAAAATGTGTTGGTGTGGTCCACTATCTCCTTCTTATAACATAGTAATATGACTTCTAATATGTACATTAGTGAAACACATTGTTAAAAATCCTCTTCATAACTCCAACCTGTGCCTGCAATTTGATTGCATTCCCAAAACCACGAGACATACACCTCCTGTAACCCCACACGATCCTCATTTAACGTTACTTTAATATTAATTTCATTCAACAAATCTTTCAAGAAATATCGCTTTTGGATATAAACATCCACTTCCCTTTTACACATGTCAAGATGCGGTATAAATGGTGACTTCACTCTCAACCTCATGTACAATTTGTGCTTTTCTAATGAATGTTTCAATTAGCCCTTTTGTCAATCAATTATTTGAAGTTTAATGTAATGTAATTCTTAAAACATCAAAAATTCCCATGAACAACCAGTTTTAAACCCTGAAAAGAAATTCCAGGCACCCACTCCAGTGAATCTTATCGTAACTTTTTTTCAGAGGTAAAGTTCAATATATCGTTGTAATCAAGTGAATGAATACTCTAATAAGTGTAGGGGTTGATAAAAGCTTCTGGCACCAGAATAAGTAACCCCTTTGTCACGTAGCCAACAACCAGAGTACAACTTCAATACACCTTGTGCAACCTAAAAGTATTCAGGCAGGCACCTGACCCACAGAAAACAAATCAAATGTGAGCAAGTTGCTTTTAAACCTGGTTGGATCAGCTCTTGTTTCAGATGTCCAAAACCAACCACAACTAACTGAGTGTGTTAAGGGAAAAAGGTAGGACTATTAAAAAGGTAGGACTATTAAAAGGTAGGACTATTAAAAGGTAGGACTATTAAACGTTTAACAAATCGCATGGACTGCTAAGTTTCACTTTAATGTCCAAGTCAGTATCGTTTCACATAATCCCAGGATACAAATATGTTCTGTTGCCTAAAGAACTACTGCTCAACATACTTAACCCAAGCTAAACCCATTTTGTAACATTAAGTATTAAAAATGCAGACATAACTCTTACACCAATAGAACTGAACAATCTTGCATGATCTTAATATTTTAACGATTTTACAGTACATGCAAATTAATCTAAACAATCACCTCACCTCAATCTGCCTCCTGATTAGGACACAATATTTTACCCATTGCAAAAATATCACTGTTTATATCAACATCCGAATAAGTGTGCAGAAAGGATTGGGGCTTTCAGGCAGGGTGAAAGGGAGTGAGGTGAGAGCAGCTGGTGTAGACTTGTTGATGTGAGGAGTGTTTCTGCTGTAATATCTGCACAGATCTACATGAATGGTGGAGTGCTGCAATGAGATGCACCTGTTTTGCTGTTGTTTTGCCATCTAGGATATCCTATAAAAACAAACTACAGGAAATCAAACGCAGGCCAAGCAGAAATCCACAGAGCAAAACAGTTAGGTTGATGGTCTTCAACCTGCTGAGAATTTCCAACACATTTTACATTTCCATCTTCCACGGCATTTTACTGTTGAATTTGGCACTGCTGATTGAGATGTGTTGTTTGTGAGTTTAGTGCTTTTTTGTCAAAGTTTTCTTCGATGCATTGATGCTCAGCATGACTGTAAAAAACTTAAATATCTTGGAGTTTATGTTTGTCCTCAGGACCATGTGCCAAATGTAGGCTGGGTAGTTTGGACTTGTGTTCCTTGAAGTTTAGAATAAGGGGTGACATTATTCAAACAAATTAGATCTTAAGGGAAGGGTGGCAGGGTAGATGTGGAGAAGCTTCCACTGTTGGGAGAGTCATAGGCAGGGAAATACAAGACTGGTCATTTGAAATAGCAGCGAATGGGAACTACTTCTCTCAGAAGGCAATGAATCTCTGGAGTTCTCTGCCCCTTAGGGGAGAGGAGAATAGATTATCAAATATATTTCAGGAGATAGATGAGTATTTGACAGACCAGATTTCTGGAGGACTGATGTGGATGAGGAGCAGAGTAGATGAAACCAGCATGGACTTGATCATACTGAGTGCATGTGTTCCCCCATCAATCTAACCTCATGCTCTCTCCTCCCTTCCTTCACCAACCCCACTGACCAAAGCCACAACCTCTCATTTCATGCTCCATGACCCAAGGTGGAAGCCTCACTTCTTCTCCGCTCACTAGCCACAAGAAGCTTCCATTTATTATCCCAAACCCAATCTCCATCCCCCTCTTGGGCCACACATTTCCATCATTGGAACTGTGAAATTAAAGGAGCGTTTGGACACTCCTCAGTTTCTAGGCAAATGCTTAAAAATAAAGTGTGAGTGTGTGAGAGAGTCAGAGAACTCTTGAGAAGTAGAGAGAGTGAAACAGAGATAATATTAAGAACTCATTTTCGAGAAAGCCTATAATGGGAGTGGACGTGTGTGTGTGTGTGTGTGTGTGGTCCTATGAGTGCATTAATAGTAATTGATGTTGAACAGCATAATTGCCTTTGCCTCAGTTATTGACCCTGACTAATGATTGTAGAATCAAAGGCATGCATCTTAATAGCAGTAATGTTGCTGATCGCTGGTAAACTGCAAATTTACAATTTTCTCCACCCTGACTTCTCTATAAAACAATTTAAATATATATTTACAGAATCTCTGTCACTAATGGGTCCACACGTGGTCTTTGATCGTTTGGTGTTAAGGTGCCCACCTGGATGCTTCTGGTCATATTAATATTACGCGTGAACAGCTTACACACATCGGTTTGCAGAAGCCCCAAACTCAGCTGCTCTATAGTTGCGAGACCTTGCGTGGTTGTGACCGAGGCCTGACCAGGATTTCCTCCACTCTGTTCTCTCCTTCCGAGCGATGTACACGCAGAATGTGGGGCTTGGGGGGCAGAGCAGGGGGTTCTCCACTGGCTGGAACCGACAGGCTGTGAGGTAGAGGGGCTCGACGCCTCGATGTCCCAGTGTGGTGTTGTTCCGATAAGTTGTAGCGCGGTGGCATGCAAGCAAAGGTCCCGTTCTCCTTTTTAATTAATTCCTCAGAGCCGATTAAGGTGCAGGTGATGGTCCCATCGGTGAGGGTGGTCTCAGTCACACTTCCCCTGCCCAGTGAGGAGATACCACTGCTGCTGCTGCCCGACAGCACAGGAGAGTTATAAACTGGACCCAGGGACTGGTAATCAGTGGGTGAAGGAGTCAGTGACTGGACTGAGCCCTGCAGGTACAGAGGAGAACATACACAACCATCAACAACAACTGACAAAATAAACCAAGGCACCCCAGAAACATAATTGCAATTGGTTCATCCGCAGATGTTAAAGGAAAAAGTGTTAGAAATTGGGGTGTCAGAATATTCAAAGGTCTTTACAAATCTGGCCATGTTGGTCAGTGTGGGCAAGTTGGGTCGAAGGGCCGGTTGGTCAGTGTGGGCAAGTTGGGTCGAAGGGCCAGTTGGTCAGTGTGGGCAAGTTGGGTTGAAGGGCCGGTTGGTCAGTGTGGGTAAGTTGGGTCGAAGGGCCATGTTGGTCAGTGTGGGTAAGTTGGGTCGAAGGGCCTGTTGGTCAGTGTGGGCAAGTTGGGTTGAAGGGCCAGTTGGTCAGTGTGGGCAAGTTGGGTCGAAGGGCCATGTTGGTCAGTGTGGGTAAGTTGGGTCGAAGAGCCTGTTGGTCAGTGTGGGCAAGTTGGGTCGAAGGGCCGGTTGGTCAGTGTGGGCAAGTTGGGTCGAAGGGCCTGTTTCCACGCCGTGTAACTCCATGACTCTCACTTTGTTCATACTGACACAAGGAACTGCAGATGTTGTTTTACAAAATATACCACAGTGGTAAACTACACCCATACCTTATGAGGAGATCTGGGAAGTGCTGGTGGAGTATCAAATGCCTGTGGAGAGAAGGATCTATACGTCTTTGCAGGTGAACCTGTACCAGCAAATAAAGAACATCATTTACTATTACTTTGCAGGTGAATCTGTACCAGCAAATAAAGAACATCATTTACTATTACTTCAATGCAGGAGAAATTATTTACCACAACATAATGAAATTAATGTAACTCTCAATTCATTACAAATCGACAGCAGTCAACAACTAACAAATTGATTGATGCCATCTACCTCATTGGAGACCCTCGGACTATCTTTAATTGGACTTTACTGAACTTTATCTGGCACTAAACGTTATTCCCTTTATCATGTATCTGTACACGGCTAGATTGTAATCATGTATTGTCTTTCCGCTGACTGGTTAACAAGCAATAAAACTCTTTTCACTGTACCTCGGTACACACGACAATAAACTGAACTAGGTTCTAGGAATGCCATATTTTTTGTCATTTTGCTAATGTACAAGATGCCTAAGTAGTGACACAGTTTTGCCTGGTCCAATCATGTTGATGCTTTGGTCAAGAAAGCAAACCAACAACTCGGCTTCCTCAGAAGACTAAAGGAATTCTTCATGTCTTCAATCATGACAAGATAGACAAGTTCTTCACTAGAACGGGTGTCAAAGGTTGTGGGGAGAAGGCAGGAAAATGGCGGAGATCAGCCATGATTGAATGGCAGAGTGGACTTGATGGGCCGAATGGCCTAATTCTACTCTATAACTTGTGACGGACCAATTTCCACAGTGCATCACAGAACGCATTCTATCCGAATACAGCTTGGTTTGGCAACTACTCTGGAGATGGAGAGAGGAGTGTGGGTGGGATATGTGTCAGAGGAGAAGGACTGCCAAGCCCAATGTAAGTACAGAGGGATAAACATGCACAGAAAGGGATACAGAGTACTAATTCTAAATTTTATGTTTGGGTGATAAATTACAAAGAAGAAATCAGAGATATTACAAACAATGGGTTAAACATACAAAATATTTTGATCTTTGAAAGTTTGACAGAGCAGACATGTATCATTAAAGATAGACACAGAGTGCTGGAGTAACTCAGCGGGTCAGGCAGCATCTGTGGAGAAAGAGGATGTGTGACGTTTCGGGTGGAGACCCTCCTTCAGAGGTCAGGATCATGTCCAGGTGTGTTGGAATAATTGATCATCAATATGCCCAGTGTACGGATGGGAATAATGATAGGCAATGTAATGGAAATGTAATCAGATGCTCGAGGAGTAGGACATGAGGTTCAGCAGCATGATGGCCATCTACTGATACTGATAAAAGACAGATAGATGTTATTAATGTATGGGTGGGAATGACATTCCACCACCACCCCACACACCACAAATTCCCCAAATCATTGCATGACCCTTGAAACCATGGCAGAGTAATCCGACGCAAATCATAATTTCATGTTAAGGGAAATTGCTTTTCATAAAGTCTATGAGCAGAATTAGGCCATTCGGCCCATCAAGCCTACTCCACCATTCACTCGTGGCTGATCTATCTCCCACTCTCAATCCCATTCTCCTGCCTTCTCCCCATGACCCCTGACAATCTTTTGATCGACTCAATAAAGAACAATCATTATGCGAGTTTTGTCAGTAATCTTGCCAGAAATGTAAAGGATTGTGGTTATATGCAAGTACCTGTGGTTTTCTGGAATGGAAGGTTGTGACGTTTACCTGTCTGTGACGGTCGGGGTGGGACAGGTGGAGACACTAATCTTGCACTGTCCAGGACACAGGTCCGAGCTTCCTTATCACTATCCAGGCTCCAACTACTTGGAGTTGGGTTCATCACTATGAAAGAATATGTGCTTTGTTTAGTGTGCTATAAGCTGGCGCTCATTAAATATGTAATTATTACACAGTTATGCCATTTGTTTCAGTGGGCGATTGTGGTGCTTACTGAACTAGATTGGTTCTTAGCATCCAATATCTTGAATTTGAAGTTTTCGTGTTTCTGTTCCACTTTCTACGGGAGTAAGTTAGAGTCCCTGGGATTTACGGCAGTTCCACATCATTCAGTCAACTCTGCAACTGTTCAGCTCTTTCCTTGAGTGCATCGTCTACCCTTGTCCTGCCACATGTCCAGGTCCCCAACTCCAGTAATTCCTCCTCCACACCTCTCCCCCTTTACCATCCATTCCTTTGAATATATTTTTTGACGTCTCTCCTGAAAGCTCTTTCTTTAATTTATTTCCCAGTTTGGAATGTTATTACGAGTGTTCGGTTGCAGGCAGCATGTAAATCACTGTTGCAAATCAGCAAGTATTTTAGTACAGTCCGTCGTTGTTGTAAATTGACTCGTATTGTATTCTCACAATATTTGTACAGTAAGATGTGAGTACAAGCTGTAGGTGTTTTGATAAAATGGCCCTGAAACTCTGAGGATCAGGGATGACTTAAGGTAGAGGTGGGGTTTGTAGTCAAGAAACTGAAGAACAGTCTTGTTCATTCGCCACTGAACTCGACAGGATCTGATGTATCTGTGATTTCCAGCTGCACCTGACCATGTTCTAAAAACTACCAGGGTGTTGAACACACAGTTATATGTCAGTGGGAATCACATTAATAAATATACAGAGGGGGAGAATGTGGAAAGTGAAATATGATCGCAGGATCAGTGGATGCATGAAACCTACCAAGACTGACAACATCTACCTACTCTCTGGCATTGCACCTCCTAGAATCAGAAGAGCTGTAGCCAGTCAAAAAGAATGCCTCATACAGAGGATGTAAGTCACCCCCTACATGACCACCCGTTGCTACATCAGCGTTTGAAATCACGCAGAAGTTTCCTCTCTTCTGTCCATCCCCTGGAATGCAGGGGAACGCCCAGAAGGCTCAAACTCTGGGAAGAGAGACAAGAGAAATCTCCGGAAGACATTCACTCGGCAATCGATCCCTCTGAGAAACTCCCACCAGGTTCCGACCAACCGTGGATAACCTGGCGCAGTCTCCACAGACTGCGGACAGGCATGGGGAGGAGCAAATCGAACATGAAGTGGGGATATACTGAAGATGCGGCAGACTGCGAGTGCGAATGGGGCCTCCAGACTATGGAACATCTCCTGAGCTGTGACATGCTACATGACACATGCACTGTAAAGGATCCTGCAGAGGCCAACGACGTGGCACTAAAATTTGCTCGCTATTGGCAAACAGTTGTGTCGGGCGGTAGGTTTAGTAACCGAGCACGGGGCTTTGTTTGGAGAGTATGAGTGCCAGGGCAGTTTATTGTTCTGGGTGTCGGATGTGGGGAATCTGGGAGTCTGATAGTCTTCCAGACATCCACATCTGCGCCAGGTGTGACGAGATGGGGCTCCTAAGGGACCGTATTAGGAACCTGGAGCGGCAGATTGATGACCTCCGTCTGATCAGGGAGAGTGAGGAGGTTATAGATAGGAGTTACAGAGAGGTGGTCACTCCAAGACCACGGGAGGTAGACAAGTGGGTCACGGTTAGGGGGGGTAAGGAGCAGAGGCAGGGACTAGGGAGTACCCCGGTGGCTGTACCCCTTGGAAATAAGTACTCCTGTTTAAGTACTGTTGGGGGGAACAGCCTACCTGGGGGCAGCGACGGTGCCCGGGCCTCTGGCAAGGAGTCCGGCCCTGTTGCTCAGAAGGGTAGGGAAAGGAAGAGGAGAGCGATAGTAATAGGGGACTCTATAGTGAGGGGGTCAGATAGGCGTTTCTGTGGATGCAGTCGGGAGACCCGGATGGTGGTTTGCCTCCCTGGTGCCGGTGTCCGGGATGTGTCTGAGCGTGTCCAGGATATCCTGAAAGGGGAGGGAGAGGAGCCAGAGGTCGTGGTACATATAGGTACCAACAATATAGGTAGGATAAGGGAAGAGGTCCTGAAAGGAGAATTTAGGGGGCTAGGAAGAGAGTTAAAAAAAAGGACTTCCAAAGCAATAATCTCAGGCTTACTGCCTGTGCCACGCGATAGTGAGAATAGGAATGGAGTGAGGTGGAGGATAAATACGTGGCTGAGGAACTGGTGCAGCGAGCAGGGTTTCAAGTTTCTGGATCATTGGGACCTCTTCTGGGGGAAGTATGACCTGTACAAAAAGGACGGGTTGCATCTGAACCTGAGGGGAACCAATATCCTGGCGGGGAGATTTGCTAAGGTAATTGCGGAGACTTTAAACTAGTACGGTTGGGGGGAGGGACTCAAACACAGATAGCTAACAGGCAGTGTGTGAGGCAGGAGGCAGAAAAGGGAAACACTCAGACCCAATATGTAGGAGAGAAAGAAGGGAAAAGAAATAAACTGAGAATAAGAAATGATGGGTCCCTTAAATGTGTATATTTTAATGCTAGGAGCATTGTAAGAAAGGTGGATGAGCTTAGAGCCTGGATTGACATCTGGAAGTATGATGTTGTGGCGATCAGTGAAACATGGTTGCAGGAGGGTTGCGATTGGCAATTAAATATTCCAGGATTTCATTGTTTCAGATGTGATAGAATCGGAGGGGCAAGAGGTGGGGGTGTTGCATTGCTTGTCAGGGAGGATATCACAGCAGTGCTTTGGCAGGACAGACTAGAAGGCTCGATTAGGGAGGCTGTTTGGGTGGAACTCAGAAATGAGAAAGGTTTAGCAACACTTATAGGGGTGTATTATAGACCGCCAAATAGGGAACGAGAATTGGAAGAGCAAATATGTAAGGAGATAGCAGATATTAGTAGGAAGCACAGAGTAGTGATTGTGGGTGATTTCAATTTTCCGTATATAGACTGGGAATCACATTCTGTTAAAGGGCTGGATGGTTTGGAGTTTGTAAAATGTGTGCAGGATAGTTTTTTGCAGCAATATGTAGAGGTGCCTACCAGAGAAGGGGCAGTGTTGGACCTCCTGTTAGGAAATGAGATGGGTCAGGTGACGGAGGTATGTGTTGAGGAGCACTTTGGGTCTAGTGATCACAATGCCATTAGTTTCAATATCATTATGGAGAAGGTCAAATCTGGACCAAGGGTTGAGATTTTGGATTGGAGAAAGGCTAATTTTGAGGAGATGAGAAAGGATTTAAAAGGAGTGAAATGGAAATTTTTGTTTTATGAAAAGGATATAATAGAGAAATGGAGAATATTTAAAGGTGAAATTTTGAGAGTACAGAGTCTTTATGTCCCTGTTCGGTGGAAAGGAAAGAATAATAATTTGAAAGAGCCGTGGTTTTCCAGGGAAATTGGACACTTGGTTCGGAAAAAGAGGGAGATATACAATAAATATAAGCGGCAGGGAGTAAATGAGGTTCTTGAGGAATATAAAGAATGTAAAAGGAATCTTAAGAAGGAAATTAGAAAAGCGAAAAAAAGATGTGAGGCTGCTTTGGCAAGTAATGTAAAAGTAAACCCCAAGGGGTTCTACAGATATGTCAATAGCAAAAGGATAGTGAGGGATAAAATTGGTCCATTAGAGAGTCAGAGTGGACAGCTATGTGCTGAGCCGGAAGAAATGGGGGAGATATTAAACAATTTATTTTCTTCGGTATTTACCGAGGAGAAGGATATTGAATTATGTGAGGTAAGCGAAACAAGTAGAGTAGTGATGGAAATTAGGAGGATTAAAGAAGAGGAGGTACGGACACTTTTGAAAAATATAAAAGTGGATAAGTCTCCAGGTCCTGATAGGATATTCCCTAGGACATTGAGGGAAGTTAGTGCAGAAATAGCAGGGGCTATGAAGGAAATATTTCAAACGTCATTAGAAACGGGGATGGTGCCGGAAGATTGGCGCATTGCGCATGTTGTGCCTTTGTTTAAAGAAGGTTCTAAAAGTAAACCTAGCAATTATAGACCTATTAGTTTGACGTCTGTGGTGGGAAAATTAATGGAAAAGATACTTAGGGACAATATATATAATTATTTGGATAAACAAGGCCTGATTAGAAACAGTCAACATGGATTTGTGCCTGGAAGGTCATGTTTGACTAATCTTCTTGAATTTTTTGAAGAGGTTACCAGGGAAATTGATAAGGGCAAGGCTGTGGATGTTGTCTATATGGACTTCAGTAAGGCATTTGACAAGGTTCCACATGGAAGGTTGATTAAGAAGGTTAAATCGTTGGGTATTAATAGTGAGGTTGCAAGATGGATTCAACAATGGCTGAATGGGGGATACCAGAGGGTAATGGTTGACAACTGTATGTCAGGTTGGAGGCCAGTGCCTAGTGGAGTACCCCAAGGATCTGTGTTGGGTCCACTGTTGTTTGTCATTTACATTAATGATCTGGATGATGGTGTGGCAAATTGGATTAGTAAATATGCAGATGATACTAAGATAGGTGGTGTAGTTAATAATGAAGTAGAGTTTCAAAGTCTACAGAGAGACTTGGGCCTTTTGGAAGGGTGGGCTGAAAGATGGCAGATGGAGTTTAATGCTGATAAGTGTGAGGTGCTGCATTTTGGTAGGACAAATCAAAATAGGACATACAGGGTAAATGGTAGGGAATTGAGGAATGCAGTGGAACAGAGGGATCTGGGAATAACTGTGCATTGTTCCCTGAAGGTGGAATCTCATGTGGATAGGGTGGTGAAGAAGGCGTTTGGTATGCTTGCCTTTATAAATCAGAGCATCGAGTATAGAAGTTGGGATGTAATGTTAAAATTGTACAGGGCATTGGTGAGGCCGAATCTGGAGTATGGTGTGCAGTTCTGGTCGCCAAATTATAGGAAGGATGTCGACAAAATGGAGAGGGTACAGAGGAGATTTACTAGAATGTTGCCTGGGTTTCAGCACTTAGGCTACAGAGAGAGGTTGAACAGGTTGGGTTTTTATTCTTTGGAGCGTAGAAGGTTGAGGGGGGACTTGATAGAGGTTTTTAAAATTTTGAGAGGGACGGACAGAGTTGACGTGGGTAGGCTTTTCCCTTTGAGAGTGGGGAAGATTCCAACAAGGGGACATAGCTTCAGAATTGAGGGACAAAAGTTTAGGGGTAACATGAGGGGTAACTTCTTTACTCAGAGGGTGGTGGCTGTATGGAATGGGCTTCCGGTGGAAGTGGTGGAGGCAGGCTCGATTTTATTATTTAAGAGTAAATTGGATAGGTATATGGATAGGAGGGGATTAGAGGGTTATGGTCTGAGTGCAGGTAGATGAGACTAGGTCAGGGAGAATGGTCGGCGTGGACTGGTAGGGCCGAACGGGCCTGTTTCCATGCTGTAGTTGTTATATGTTATATGTTATATATGATGACATGAATAAATAAATAAATCGCGGGATCATCTTCTATCTCAACCCCCCTCCCCCTGCTAACGGCATGTTGGCCTTCATAACAAGAGGAGTTGAGTATAGGAGCAAAGAGGTCCTTCTGCAGTTGTACAGGGCCCTAGTGAGACCGCACCTGGAGTACTGTGTGCAGTTTTGGTCTCCAATTTTGAGGAAGGACATTCTTGCTATTGAGGGCATGCAGCGTAGGTTTACTAGGTTAATTCCCGGAATGGCGGGACTGTCATATGTTGAAATAATGGAGCGACTGGGCTTGTATTCACTGGAATTTAGAAGGATGAGAGGGGATCTTATTGAAACATATAAAATTATTAAGGGATTGGACACATTAGAGGCAGGAAACATGTTCCCGATGTTGGGGGAGTCCAGAACCAGGGGCCACAGTTTAAGAATAAGGGATAGGCCATTTAGAACGGAGATGAGGAAAAACCTTTTTCAGTCAGAGAGTTGTGAATCTGTGGTATTCTCTGCCTCAGAAGGCAGCGGAGGCCGATTCTCTGAATGCATTCAAGAGAGAGCTAGATAGAGCTCTTAGGGATAGTGGTCAAGGGATATGGGGAAAAGGTGCTGATTGTGGATGATCAGCCATGATGAATGGCGGTGCTGGCTCGAAGGGCCGAATGGCCTACTCCTGCACCTATTGTCAGTTGCCTGCAATAACCCTCAAACCTGTAACTCTTAACTGCAGAGTGGAGTAGAAACCCTGGAATAATGTAAGATACAGGCACAAAATGATAATGTAAGATACAGGCACAAAATGATAATGTAAGATACAGGCACAAAATGATAATGTAAGATACAGGCACAAAATGATAATGTAAGATACAGGCACAAAATGATAATGTAAGATACAGGCACAAAATGAATGTTGGCTTTCTCCCTTTCAGTATCTGTTCCTGATCCCATCCACCCCCTGCCACTCACAGTCCTTCCTTCCTTCCTTCCTTCCTTCCTCTGGCTTCACAATTCTCATATTTTTATCTCTTTTCATCTCTGGCCTTGTCCACCCATTTGCCAACATCACCCCCCCCCCCCCTCACCTGTATCCACCCATCTCTCACTTTGTCCTACCCCCATCCAGTTTTCTCCCCCCCCCCACGACAATCAGTATGAAGACCTAAAATGTCACCAAAATGTCACCTATCCATGTTCATCAGAGATGCTGCCACTGAGTTACTCCAGCACTTTGTGTCTTTTTATTTTGTAGATGAGCATCTGCAGTTCCTTGTGTCTACATTGGATATTTCTAGATGAGTTGATTTCAGTTGTCCCAGACTCTAACTTTGATCTCTGCTCATGAATTTCAGACTGACCAACCATTAACCAACACAATACAACCATGGTCAATTCTCACTAACCTTTGTGAGATATTGCAAAAAGTAACAGTGTACCCTAGACCCACCTTTGTCAGGTGCAGATAAATTGGGATCACTTCGAGGCATGCAGGAGTCACCAATTTGCTGGGTTAGCATCTGCTGAGAAACAAGATTTTATTGAAAATAAATTGAGAGCATAAGTGTATAACATCATTAATCTACAAACAAGGCAGTGCTGTAATCTTAAAAGATAGTTTAGAATTTCTCCACAATCCGTTCATAATACGAGGTCATTCTGGAAGTGTCTTTAAAAGGCACACTTTAAGCTTTGGTTATCAAGATTCCTTATGCAGAATATTCCATTTAGCACATAGCAAGTTTTTAAAATTGAAAAATAGCTTTGAAAACGCTTTTCCGTATTTTACACGTACAAAGTTTAGAGGAATTGTCACAGCTAATGCTGCATCTTTCAGCACAGACAGTGTCACCAGTGTACAGTGAATAACACAAAATCAGCATTACTATCTTAGAAGTTTATAAATATGTAAGATAATTAACTTGCCCAGTTTTACAATAATTAGCCTCTGTATTTTCTCCTACAATCCTCGTGCATTTTTTGTGAGATAGATATACTGACTGGTACCATTATCTTATCGTGGGTGGCCGGTTGCCGTAGCTTGTCGTAGACATTGTCGTAGACATTGTCGTAGGGTTATAAAAAATCAAAGGTTTTTCAGCGATCTGCTATGACTTTGACAGTCACCTTAAAAATCACCAAAGTGGGACAGACCCTTTAGGCTACTTTCTGCAGATACTGATACTGATAACAGAACACTACACACCACTTTCTGCAGATACTGATACTGATAACAGAACACTACACACCACCTGCACCAACGTAGAATTGTTTTTGCATTGTCCTCCTTCTTTTCAGTGCCTAGCATAATTGGTGTTTTGTGCTGCTGTATCTATGTATCTGTGATGCCGCCACAAGCAAGATTCTCATTGTACCTGCACTTGACTATACCTGTGCAAATTACAATAAACTGACTTGACTTACATGTGGAGGGGAGTTCCAAAACCAGTTGTCTTCATATCCATTCAAGTTTGAAATCCTTAGAGTTAAGGGGAGCTAAGAGTTGGGCTGGATCAGGGAACAGCTGGAGTGACTGAAGGGAATGATTTCCAAACATCCATAAAGCTTGGATCTTATAGAAACATATAAAATTCTTCAGGGATTGGACATTCTAGATGCAGGAAAAATGTTTCCCCATGTTGGGGGAGTCCAGAACCAGGGGTCACAGTTTAAGAATAAGGGGTAGGCCATTTAGGACTGAGATGAGGAATTTTGTTTCACCCGGAGAGTTGTGAATCTGTGGAATTCTCCGCCACAGAAGGCAGTGGAGGCCAATTCACCGGATGTTTTCAAGAGAGAGTTAGATTTAGCTCTTGCGGCTAATGGAATCAATGGATATGGGGAGAAAGCAGGAGTGGGGTACTGATTTTGGATGATCAGCCATGATCATATTGAGTGGCGGTTCTGGCTCGAAGGGCTGAATGGCCTACAGCTACACCTATTTTTTATGTTTCTATGTTTGGAGATAGAGGCTAGCTTTGGCAGTCTGGTTACAGCAAGATCATAGTGCAGAATGATATCGTGGAAGTGAAATTAGTGTTTTTGCAGAGACTGACACAGTTAGATGAAGCATGGGATCTGGGTGGGGAACAATAAAAGGAGAGTACAGCACAGAACACAAGGAGGTAGAGTAAAGTGAGGGTCAGGCAGCATCTCTGCAGGACCAACCATGTCACACCGAGTTACTCCAGCATTTTATAGTTTTTGCTCAAGATTCCAGCATCTGTAGTTCCTTGTGTCTTAAGATAGATAAATACTTCCTTCTCTAGAAACCAGGAACTGCAGATGCTGGTTAATACACAAAAAAGACACAAAATGCTGGAGTAACTCAGCGGGTCAGGCAGCATCTGTGGAGAACATGGATAGGTGACGTTTCACAGAGTGCTGGAGTAACTCAGTGGGTCAGGCAGCATCTGTGGAGAACATGGATAGGTGACGTTTCACAGAGTGCTGGAGTAACTCAGTGGGTCAGGCAGAATCTGTGGAGAACATGGATAGGTGACGTTTCACAGAGTGCTGGAGTAACTCAGTGGGTCAGGCAGCATCTGTGGAGAACATGGATAGGTGACGTTTCACAGAGTGCTGGAGTAACTCAGTGGGTCAGGCAGCATCTGTGGAGAACATGGATAGGCGACGTTTCGGGGTGGGACCTTTCTTCAGATCTTCCTTCTCTTCAATTTGGTTTCAATTCGACTCACAAACAACCTTTATTTACCATTGTTACAAGCCTGGCTTCGGCATTTCTTTCTGGATGTAATTGAACCACTTGATCTTGAAGCTTCACTCATCCATGTTTTGTAGTTTAAATGTAAATGGGAAATACTCAGCTGGTGTTGGTTTATACTATCACCTGTGCAGAGATGGTGTGAGGACCTGTATCAGCAAGTCTGCATGTTGGCATTTGTACTGAGTGTTACAGTGTGTTGACACTCACCTGTCCTCATACCTGCTTACCTGTGTTGGCTCCATGGATATTGGGTAAATGGCGCTGCATGGCCGATCTCTGGGAGAGAGGCAGGTGTTCTCCCTTGAATGCTTGTGCTTATCAGAGAGCAGTGGGGAGCCTAAAACACACAGCAAACAAGCACGTTCTTTTAAACCACTTGACTACCATCATAGTTTTGTACATTTTATATCTTTTATTAAAGAAGTTGGACTTCCACACGGAGGGGTGACTGTGACTGCAAACCCACCTCTGGCACTGGATGGAGCGGAGCTTGTAACGTTGGGCGAGGCCGAATGTGTGGAACTTAAACTCGAGGTAGAAGGACTTGCCTGAAAGAGACACAGTGCATTTATTGTTAAAGGCAGGATTTTGCTTAAAAGGTTCATGACCACCATTTGTTTTGGTCACAGACCCAAGATTAATAAAGCCTACCAAGTATATTCAATGCATTTATTATTATAGACGGTGTTTTACTTCAAAGAGGTAACGGCCAGAATTTGATTCAGTCACGACCCAAGATTAAATAACAGTTACGCTCGTGTTGATGTCCAGCGACTGCCCGCTGTTCAGGCCGAGGAGTCCAGGCCTGTCGGGGAACGACACCAAAAGCAGAGAGGGACGACATGACTCTAATGAAGAGATCTGTATCTTTATCATCGCCAGAAACATGGGAGAGTCCAGGATTAGAGGGCACAGCCTCAGAATTAAAGGACGTTCTCAATAAATAAGCAAATTGTTGACAAAAACAGTCCAGAATTTTTAAATATATTTTTCAACAGATTATATAAATAAGAAAGGGATTAGAGAGCTAAGGGCTAATTGGCACAGTATGCCCACATGGGTGGCAAGGCCAGGTGGGCCCGTCACCATACAGTACAGCTCTACTACTCAATGGTAAAGATAAAAGCCAGTTTTAAAAATACATACAAACGCTATTTTTAATTTGCTAATAACATAAACACCATTGTGTTCAGCTAGTAGAGCGACACATTTAGAAACAGTTCAAATGAAATCAAAGAGTTTACAGATCTTACAAAGGTTATAATAATACAACAAATAGGACAGTGTGGAGCATGAGCCTGCAGCTCAACACTAACTTTACTCCAGTGATACTAAACTGGTGACAGGATTCAAAAACACACCATTAATTACTTCAAGAACAAAGAACACGGAGACAAAAATGTGAGAACAGGTTGAATCCAAATTCACGGCGATGAAGGGCTGGTGCGTTATAAATAGCATCACCACCCGCCAACATCCCAGCGCAAAGATACGCAAGCAGAGAGGCAGCCATGATCACATTGAATGGCGGTGCTGGCCCGAAGGGCCGAATGGCCTACTTCTGCACCGATTGTCTATTGTCTATTGTGATTAAACATAGAAAAGGTGTTTATTATTTAAAGGAGGAAATGTCTAAAAGGAGTGTTATTTATTTAAATATTCCTCCAATACCAATACGATTAGTCAGTCTGAGTGTTTCTGACCATTGAACATTCTGTCTATTGAGGGGGTATGGGGAGAAGGCAGGAACGGGGTACTGATTGAGAATGATCAGCCATGATCGCATTGAATGGCGGTGCTGGCTCGAAGGGCTGAATGGCCTACTCCTGCACCTATTGTCTATTGTCTATTGTCTATTGTGAACAGTGAGATGGTTGCAGATCAGAGTGGAGACAACGGGGTGATGTCCTGAGGCCTCACCAACCGCAGCAACGTAGAGTGGCTGGAATGGATGAACACTGCAGGGAGCAGAGTCAGACGGTCATTGGAGAGCGAGGTTTCCATGGCACCGGGAGAACGTGCAAACTCCACACAGGCAGCACCCAAGGTCAGGATGGAACCCGGGTCTCTGGCGCTGTGAGTCAGCAATTACCCACTGACTCACATTCTCATTGCCCACCCTGCTGCTCATCAATAGATGTTTGGATCTTGGATGTTTGCCGGCTTCCAGAAACATCAGACCTGCACAACAAGCCCGAAGTATCTGCTTAAATGAAGAGGTGCACAATAATATAGTTATGGCGACTTTCACTTGTGAACGGCGCGCTGTACCTGCATGTGAAAGACTTCGTCTGAGCTTTCAGACTGCCCCGTGATGTTGCTAACCTCAGCTGATGCTTGTGATGACAAGGATGAGGAAGAGTATCTGTTGAACGCTGGATAAGTTAACGGGCTGCAATAAAGGGCAGAGCATCCCAACATCAGCAAGGAACAGATTCACACACTGAACTTTTCACTGGACCTCGGTACACGTAACAATAAACTAAACCGAACTGAGAACAACAAAGAGATTATTGCAGTGATCATTGTTATTCTCAGAAAACTCAGCCATTTTTACCATTTCTCTTTTGGTTTGACAGCACAACTTGAGTCTAGTGAACATATTCATTTATGTCTGGAAGAAGGATCTCAACCCGAAACATCACACAGTCTGAAGGTGGGTCCCAACCCAAAACGTCACCTGTCCATGTTCTCCAGAGATACTGCCTGACCCGCTGAGTTACTCCAGCATTTTGTTTCCCTTTGAGTATATTCAGAGCTCAGTGCAGAAGTAAACTGCAATCAGTGTTTGAATTTATACAGGTTATTTATGGAGGAATTAGATGAGATATGAAGATAACAAGTTATTTCAGGTTTATAGTGTGTTTCCTCATCACATCTCGGCAGCAGCTGATGTAAGCACTCAAGAACCTTCCTAAGATTGGTCAATGTGTTGCTGTGTAATCTAGTGAGGAACATGATGGATGGTGAGATAGAGAGGGAGAGAGAGGGAGAGGGAGGGAGGGGTATGGGAGGGAGGGAGAGGGAGGGAGGGGGAGGGAGGGGAGGGGGAGGGAGGGGAGGGGGAGGGAGGGGAGGGGGAGGGAGGGGAGGGGGATGGAGGGGAGGGGGAGGGAGGGGAGGGGGAGGGGAGAGAGGGGGAGAGAGGGGGGGGAGAGGGGGAGAGAGAGGGAGAGAGAGGGAGAGAGAGGGAGAGAGAGGGAGAGAGAGAGAAAGAGAGAGAGAGAGAAAGAGAGAGAGAGAGAGAGAGAGAGAGAGAGAGAGAGAGAGAGAGAGAGAGAGGAGAGAGAGAGAGACCCGAAACGTCACCCATTCCTTCTCTCCTGAGATGCTGCCTGACCCGCTGAGTTACTCCAGCATTTTGTGATACCTTCGATTTATACCAACATCTGCAGTTATTTTCCTAGTATTAGTTTACAAAATAATTAAGTTTAGAGAAATCACCACCTTGCCACCCAACTTAGTATCTTATGTCACATGTAACGAGATACAGTGAAAAGCTTTGTACATTGAAGAAGCATTTCTCAGCAATGTAGCACATCAGTTCCAGAGTCAAAGTCCGTGTGTTGTTCATTCTAAACAATGTGTTCTCCAATGTACATAAACAAATGAAATTGGTTAAAAAGATGAAGAACTATAGGGTTATTAACAGAGCATTAGAATTAAACTGTTACTTTTTAATCAGGAGGACTAATTACACCAAAATTACAGGCATGGCTCTTCCAGCTGCCTGCTCTCTCAGGAAATTAGGAGATGTGCAGAACATTATATTCCTAATTTCTGCACTGAATAAATATGAGAAGCTGTCAGCTGGAGGGGGCGTCGACCGTGGGGCCACGTACCTGCGTCTGTTGACGATTCTCGCTCCGTCTGGGCTAACGGCCCCCAGTGTTGGGTTACGACAGGTACGTGGGCTGCCGTTGGTCAGGTGGATGGGGCTGACTCGGGAGTAGGTCGGGAAGTCCTGCAAAGGTAGAGCTCCATCAACAACACAGAAACATGCAAACATGGACAGTACGAGGAGCAGGACAGTCGGCCCTTCGAGCCAGCATCGCCATTCAATGTGATCATGGCTGGTCATCCAAAATCAGTACCCCGTTCTTGCTTTCTCCCCATACCCCCCTGATTCCGTTAGCCCTAAGAGGTTTATCTGACTTATCTAACAGAGGCAGTCACTATGGCAACGGAGCTCTGTGTAAACTATATCTGGATGCAAGAAGTATAAATGATCTTCAGCACTCAACCATAACCTCTACAGATATCACACAACAGGCACAAGCTCCTCAACTAAAAGGTTTAGTTTACTTTAGAGATAGAGCATGGAAAGGCCCTTCAGCCCATCGAGTCCACGCCGACCATCGATCGCCCGTTCACACTAGTTCTTAGTTATCCCACTTTCTCATCCACTCCACACACTGGGGACAATTTACAGCAGCCAATTACCCTATAAATCCACACGTATTTGGGAGGAAACTGGAGCACCCAGAGAAAACCTGCATGGTCATTGGGTGAACATGCAAACACCACACAGACAGTGCCCAAGGTCAGGATCAAACATAGGTTTCCGGTACTGAGGCAGCAGCTCTACCCGCTGTGCCACCCACTATGCCACTGTGATTTCACACATATGTAAAATCACAAATGTTTCCTTGTTGTTTTGTAAGTGTCTCAGATGTTACTTTGCATTTAAAATAACTGTCTGCTGTTATGTGCCTAAACCATAATCAATAGCTTGAGGTCTACTGCTTGTTGCCTGACCCGCTGAGTTACTCCAGCACTCTGTGAAACGTCACCTATCCATGTTCTCCACAGATGCTGCCTGACCCGCTGAGTTACTCCAGCACTCTTGTCATTGGTCATTGTTGCACATCCATTAGGGCAAATATATTCCCAGGTTAAATGACCGGAATTATTCTTGTTGCTCCAGGTGTGGACTCACCAAACCCCTGAATCATGAATGGCACCAGGATTACTCTCCCTTACACCCCAACTCCATTGTTAGTATGCCCTTTGCTTTTCTTGTACCTTGTGTCCAATATGTTAACATTAAAAATGGACAGAGTCTCTGCCTGCCTCAGTTACTCCACCACTTTGTATCTTTTTTTATAACCCAGCATCTGCAGTTCCATGTGTCTACCTGTTAACAATAATATTTATGCACAAGAGCACTGAATCACCCTGAATATTAAATCTGCTCAGTTATTATCTTGTTTAAGATATTCTGCTGTGCTGCTTTTTATTCCAGATTGACAATCTCCACAGGCTCCTTGCAGTTTTGTTTCGCTTTTCCTCTCTAACACACTTTACCGTGTCAGCAAACCTGGTTAAATATTACATACAGTTCTTACTGAAATGACATTTTGACTAAAAGTTGGCACTTCAACATGAAAGATAACGCATTTACACAGTGCTTTTGTGATATCAGGCCTTCATAATCCTCTTTCCAATGACCAACACACCTTTAAAGCATAAAAACCTGCTGCAATGCGCGTCATTATCCACAGTGGCTGCCAGCTCATCATTAGACCATCACTTGCTGTGAATGTTTGTGCTGGAAGTGGGAATGGAGAGAGAGAGAGAGAGAGAGAGAGAGTGGCATCTTCCTCTCCCAGCAGATCACACTACCATTCAGTTAGCAACCTGAATTCAGAATCTGCAGACACACCCAAGATGCTGGAGTAACTCAGCGGGTCAGACAGCATCTCTGGAGAGGAGGAGTAGGTGATGTTTCAGGTCGAGACCCTTCAGCAGAGAGCCTGACCTGTTGAGTTACTCCAGCATTTGCTGCTTTAATCCAGCAAATGGTTGATCCCATTTATAGTTGGTATAAACCAGCGTTTGCAGTGTATAACTAACTGTGAGATCTGCAGCTGCCACTAGATGGCGGAGCAACACAGGGCAGAAGGGGACGTGTTGGTCGTGCCTATCTTATGCTGATCGCTCAGCTCCCACTAATAAGTAAACCTCACCACAACAGACCCAACAGCAACTGCCTGCTTCGGCAACTTGACATCATGGAGTGATACAGCGTGGAAACAGGCCCTTCAGCCCAACTGTGTAGGAAAGAACTGCAGATGCTGGTTAAAATCGAAGGTAGACACAAAATGCTGGAGTAACTCAGCGGGTCAGGCAGCATCTCTGGAGAGAGGGGATGGGTGACGTTTCGGGTCGAGACTGAAACTTCGGTCTGAAGAAAGGTCTTGGCCCGAAAAGTCACCCATTCTTTCTCTCTTGAGATGCTGCCTGACCCGCTGAGTTACTCCAGCATTTTGTGTCTACCTTCAGCCCAACTTGCCCACACTGGTCAACATGTCCCATCTACACTTGTCCCACCTGCCCACACCGACAAACATGCCCCATCTACACTAGTCCCACTTGCCCACATGTCCCAGCTACACTAGTCCCACCTGCCCGTGTTTGGTCCATATCCCCCCAAACCTGTCCTGTCCATGTACCTGTCTAATTGTTTCTTAAACGTTGGGATAGTCCCTGCCTCAACTGGCAGCTTGTTCCATACACCCACCACCCGTTGTGTGAAAAAGTTACCCTTCAGATTCCTATTAAATCTTTTCCCCTTCACCTTAAACCTATGTCTTCTGGTCCTCGATTCACCTGCCCTGGGCAAGAGACTCTGTGCATCTACTCGATCAATTCCTCTCATGATTTTGTACACCTCTATAAAATCACCTCCAAGGAATAGATGTGCCAAGCGATGCTCAGATATCGGCCTCCTTGGCACTTGGCATTATCAGTAATCTGCGGGATCTAAAGCTGTTCCAAAGACTACAGCACGGAAGTCTCTCAGTGCCATGCAGTACATGAGGGGTGCTGTATTTCACAAGTGCCATCTTCCCATTAAAATTTTAAACCGTCTCTCTCTCTCCCTCCATCTCTCTGGTGAACATAAGGAATCCAGTAGCACATTACCACAAAAAAGCAAGACATTTCTAGCATCAAGAACCAATCTTTCTTTATTCCTCAGAAATCTGTAAAACACTGCTGTTTGTGGAGGCTTGCTGAGTTTAAATTGGCTGCCACATTTCCTGCATCACATTAAGGACCAGAAGGACATCGGGCCTCATATCTGAGTTCAATGCATTCCAACTCCACTCACTTTCTAAGGGTGTAGAGTGAAGCTCGGCTCAGTGACAGCTGGATGGGGGAAGGGACTTTCCCTTTCCCACACTGCTCAGGGCCAGTGTTGCCCCGGGCAACAGAACCAAAATGATAAAAAAATGTATATAATCATTTCATTCAAAGGTTATATTTCAGACAAATTCAGTCTCTGGAGTCAACCATTTCCCTGTTTGATAATTCATTCAATCAAGTTTTAGTTTTTCAGTTTAGTTTTGAGATTCAGCAGGGAAACAGGCCCTTCGGCCTTCCGAGTCCACACCGACCAGCGATCCCCCCGTGTACTAACACTGCCACACACACTAGAGACAAGTTTTACAATCATACCAAGCTAATTAACCCACAAAACTGTACGTCTTTGGAGTGTGAGAGGAAACCGGAGAACCAGGAGAAAACCTACACAGCTATGGGGAGAACGTGCAAACTCCGTACTGACAGCACCTGCAGTCAGGATGGAACCCGGGTTTCAGGCGCTGTGAGGCAGCAACGCTACCGCTGCACAAACGCGCCAGAGGGAAGTTGGTGCTCTATTTTTAATACAAGCTATCAACTGCGGTGTGTGTGTGTGCACGCGCGCGTGTGCACATGTGTGTGTGCGCATGCGTGCGTGCACATGCGTGTTGGGCAATATAGAAACATAGAAACTAGGTGCAGGAAGAGGCCATTTGGCCCTTCGAGCCAGCACTGCCATTCATTGTGATCATGGCTGATCATTCTCAATCAGTAACCTGTGCCTGCCTACTCCCCATATCCACATCAGTCTGAAGAAGGGTCTCGACCCGAAACGTCACTCATTCCTTCTCTCCAAGATGCTGCCTGACCCGCTGAGTTACTCCAGCATTTGTGATACCTTTGATTTGTACCAGCATCTGCAGTTATTTTCCTACACCCCATATCCCTTGATTCCACTAGCCCCTAGAACTCTATCCAACTCTCTTTTAAATTCATCCAGTTAATTGGCCTCCACTGCCTTCTGTGGCAGAGAATTCCACAATTTCACAACTCTCTGGGTGAAAAAGTTTCTTCTCACCTCAGTTTTAAATGGCCTGCCCTTTATTTTAGACTGTGGCCCCTGGTTCTGGACTCCCCCAACATTGGGAACATTTTTCCTGCATCTAGCTTGTCCAGTCCTTTTATAATTTTATGTCTCTATAAGATCCCCTCTCATTCTTCTAAACTCCAATGAATACAAACCCAGCCTTTCCAATCTTTCCTCATAAGATAGTCCCGTCATCCCGGGGATTAACCTCATGAACCTACGCTGCACTGCCTCAATAGCAAGGATGTCCTTCCTCAAATTAGGAGACCAAAACTGCACACAATACTCCAGATGTGGTTTCACCAGGGCCTTGTACAACTGGAGAAGGACCTCTTTACTCCTATACTCAAATCCTCTCGTTATGAAGGCCAACATGCCATTAGCTTTCTTCACTGCCTGCTGTACCTGCACGCTTACTTTCAGTGACTGGTGTACAAGGACACCCAGGTCTCGTTGCACTTCCCATTTACCTAACCTGACACCATTAATATAATAATTATCCATTTTTATCCAAAGTTTCATTTTCCACACACCTTTCCCCACATATAAAACAAATCACACAGCCTAAAGTGTAATAGTGAAATGTTAAACGTAATAATTTTCAGACTCAATACAGCTAAATCAATTTAGTTCAGCTTTGCCAAAAACAACTATCACTGCCTTAAAGCAAGTTTCTGACATTAACGCTTATTTTACCAAGAGACAGAACAATTATTTTAAAGTTTAATTGATTCCTCATCAATGGACAGCTTATATTCCTGGCATCTGTTTCACCTTTATTTGACATTCAGGCCAGATCTGACTTGACAGCCTGAAGTAATATAATAAATGCATCAAATTGACTTTCACAAAGGAGAACTCAGCAAGGTGAATGTTTTAAATCGGGCGGCATGGACTGAATTTTAATGTCTTTCATCAAATGCCAAACCACTCTGGATCATTCTGAAGAGGCCGTTTCATGAAACAGCAACCACTGGATTAAATGTCAAATTGAAAATCTGTAGATTCGAATTAAAACTTCACCAACACAAATAAATTGTTGAATCAGGATCAGGTTCAAGAGGAAGAACAAACCTGGACCATGGAGATCAATAAACGCCACAGCATTCCCAGAGAGGTACAAGAATCTGATGGGCAAATGCAGTATGACATGCAGGTGGACACAGCTTGTTGCTTTGACTTCATTTGAAAACTCAACCAGCAGATTCCCAGATACAACACATAATTGGATCGCAAAGCCTGGCAGAGAATCGTGGCAGCACATCTCTCTGAAGGTAATTAAACTGCGATTCTAGACCCGTCTCCAACGAGGAGCGGAGCCACTCACTGATCGCGCACACACTCGCACTGACACACACGCTCACACTCACATTGACACACATGCTCACACTCACACTGACACACGCGCTCACACTCACACTGACACACGTGCACACACTCACACTGACACACTCACACTGAAGGCCCTGCAGCAGCCTGGGGCTCCATTAGACCGGGCCCTGCTGGAGACCCCACTACAGCCTGGGGCTCCATTAGACTGGGCCCTGCTGGAGGCCCTGCAGCAGCCTGGGGCTCGGCTGGACCGGGTGCCGTTCCAAGAGGCCCAGCACGTGGACCGCACGCGGCCTACAGCGGTGGAGCAGTGGTGGGGGACACCACGGCTACACTCGGCCAGGCCGACCCTTCCACACCGCCAGGACAGGAGCCCTTCATGCTCAGCGCAAGATCCCTGCACTTACAACTGGCACTTGGAAATGACTGTGCACTCTCTCAGTGTACCACTGCCGGGCACCTGCACTGTATCTGAGATGCTCATCTAACATGAATCTAAGTGCTTATGTATAGTGATACTGAACTGTATACAACAATGAATTTCACTGTACATGTGACAAATACAGTAACATAGCACAGACTGAGGCAGCAGCCAGGAACATCCATTCCCTGCCACCCACCCACCCACACACAGTACAGGCAACACACTGTGAGGCAGCAATGTCATTGTCGAAGGTAGCCGACCCTTCACTTCACCGTCTAAAGACCCAGCACCGATGCTTCTGCCACCCCCTTCACCAATGTTCAGACTTGCAGCATTGACATCATTTTTTGTCCTTAAAGTCCACAATTATTCAATTTTGTGCTCGCACTCCCTCCCCATCTCCAACTCAGATCACACCGCCTATCTGCAGCTGTTTTACAGAATCCAAACAATAGTCCTCCCAATGGTGAAAACAAAGCTGGTGAAAACAAAGCTGGTGCTGGCTTCCATCTGAGCGATGGGATTCAAGGCAACGTATCTGCTTCAAACACCTTGGAATAGAATTTAGAGTCATAGAGTCACAGAGTGATACAGTGTGGAAACAGGCCCTTCATAGAGTCACAGAGTAATACAGTGTGGAAATCTTTTCCCCTTCACTTTAAACCTATGTCCTCTGGACCTCGATTAACCTACATTGGGCAAGAGACTCTGTTCATCTACCCGATCTATTCCTCTCATGATTTTATACACCTCTATAAGATCGCCCCTCCTGCACTCCAAGGAATAGAGTCCCAGCCTACGCAACCTCTCCCTATAGCTCACACCCTCTAGTCCTGGCAACATCCTCGTAAATCTTCTCTGTACCCTTTCCAGCTTAACATCTTTCCTAAAACACGATGCCCTGAACTGAACACAATACTCTAAATGCAGCCTCACCAACGTCTTATACAACTGCACATGACCTCCCAACTTCTACACTCAATACTCTGGCTGATGAAGGCCAATGTGCCAAAATCTAACGCAGAAACCAAGAGGTTTAAAAACTAAATGAAAGGGAGAGGGACTGAGATCTCTCTGACTGCAACCTACAAAAATATATTTTGCAGCTGTCCAGTGGAACATACTCCAATCTGTACACAAATGAATGCATTTATCCCCCCATTATGTGCCGATTTATGGCATCACTCACTCAAGACCAAAAGTGCAACCCAAGGTTGGGCAGCTGGGCAGTTCAGGAAATAAGTGCAAAAGGAACAGGTCCTGCTCCTTCCAATGGTTACCCACTTCCCATGGCCACGGCCTTCAATCACTGGCAAGTGAGGAACTAGACAAGAAAGTGGATCAAATAACGTTGGGAAATATCACGATGAGGTAGGCGTGGGTTCACCATGTCAGAGCAAAGGAGATGACTTCAATAAACCACACTGACAGTGCCACAGTTATTGCTCCTCGTCCTTGAAAAACATCAACACTCAACCTCACCAGCATCTCATCAAAGCAATTCTTCAATTGTTTAAATGTTAATGTAATAATACAAATCAGCATTCAACATTTAAATGATGGCTTCACGGTGAAGTTTCAGGTTTCCAGACAGCTCCCACAACGTTCCAAGGCACATGGATTGATCCACATGGTCCCCTGCCCTGTGAACTCGTACCTGCAAACCTAGTCTGGTCTTCATCACGTAGAACTGATCCACCAGCTTCTTGTGCAGCGGCCTCATGTCCTGAGGCACAAACTTCTCATGGACAGCCAAGCCATACTCCAGGATGTGTGCCTTTAACACAGAGAAACACGCATGGTCAGACAAATATCAGAATACACGCCGTTAACACAGAGAAACACGCATGGTCAGACATATATCAGAATACACGCCGTTAACACAGAGAAACACGCATGAAGCCAGTCATACTCCACAGTATGTGCCTTTAACACATGTATGGTCAGCCATACTCCAGAGATTGGAGTTAATTGGTCATTGTTACAGGACAGTTTACTTTAGTTTATTGTCACGTATACTGAGGTACAGTGAAAAGCTTTTGTTGCGTGCTAACCAGTCAGCAGAAAGACAATACATGATTACAATCGATCCATTCCCAGTGTACAGATACATGACAAGGGAATAGCGTTTAGTGCAAGGTAAAGCCAGCAAAGTCCGATCAAGACAGTAGTTCAGCACTGCTCTCTGCTTGTGGTACGATGGTTCAGCTGCCTGATAACAGCTGGGAAGAAACTGTCCGTGAATCTGGAGGAGTGCGTTTTCACACTTGCGTACGTGAATGACGGACAGTAAAGTCCAACCAAAGATCGTCCCAACGTCGCCATTGACCTTTATTCTGTCAACAATGTGTTGGAGATTTCTCGATCTATTGTGTCGGGGAGGAGGGATTTAGTTTCTCGTCTGAACTCGTGTTCGGGGCTATTTCTGTCCCTGGCAGTGGCGGCACGACGCGTGACTGACTCAGTGAGCACAGCAGGGGTGGAGGGTGGCAAGAAGATGCCACTGGCTCACAGGACCGCCACGCATGACAGCCACAATGAGCCGGGTGACCTTCTCTCTGCTCCTTGCTCTGCCTGGTGTTTAACGCATTAATTGCCACGTGACAAATCGCACAACCAGTGACAGGACCATCAATGAGAACATCCTCATCCACAGAGTGATCATAACACTTGGAATAGTTGTACCGCCAGGAGAAGCTGCCAAATGCCTTGCGTTAATGGAGAGTTACAAAATCCAATGAATAAAACAAATGTAGGTTTTCGTTTGGAAGAATGAGCCACACAAGCTGCCCTACGAGGTGGACACTGACCCCCCCCACACACTGACCCCCCCACACACTAACCCCCCACACACTGACCCCCCCCACACACCGACCCCCCCCACACACTGACCCCCCCCACACACTGACCCCCCCACACACTGACCCCCCCCACACACACTGACCCCCCCCACACACTGACCCCTCTCCCACACACACACACACCCATACTGACCCCCCCCACACACACTGACCCCCCCCACACACTGACCCCGCCCACACATACACACCCACACTGCCCCCCCACACACACCCCCACACACTGACCCCCCCACACACACACACACACACATACACTGACCCCCCCCACACACTGACCCCCCCCAACCGCACTGACCCCCCCCACACACTGACCCCCCCCACACACTGACCCCCCCAAACACACTGACCCCCCCACACACACAGACCCCCCCCACACACACTGACCCCCCCACACACACTGACCCCCCCACACACACTGACCCCCCCACACACAGACCCCCCCCACACTGACCCCCCCACACACACAGACCCCTACACACTGAACCCCCACACAGACCACCCCCACACACTGACCCCCCCCACACACAGACCCCTACACACACACTGACCCCCCACACAGACCCTCCCCACACACAGCCCCCCCCCACACACTGACCCCCCCACACACACTGACCCCCCCCACACACTGACCCCCCCACACACTGACCCCCCCCACACACACACACAGCCCAGTCCATCACGGACACTGACCTCCTCACCATCAAAGGGATCTACAGGACGCACTGCCTCAGAAAGGCTGCCAGCATCATCAGAGACCCACACCACCCTGACCCAATGACCCACACCACCCTGACCCAATGACCCACTCCACCCTGACACATTGAATGGCGGTGCTGGATCGAAGGGCTGAATGGCCTACTCCTGCACGTATTGTCTATTGGCCCAATGACCCACACCACCCTGGCCCAATGACCCACACCACCCTGACCCAATGACCCACACCACCCTGACCCATTGACCCACACCACCCTGACCCAATGACCCACACCACCCTGACCCAATGACCCACACCACCCTGGCCCTGCTCTCATCTCACTCCTACCATCAGGGTGAAGATACAGGAATTTGAGGACCATTCCACCAGGTTGAGAAACAGCTTCTTCCCAACAACTGTTCGGCTCTTGAACACTGCACAACACTGACCTCAACTGTGCCCACGCCTTTGGAAGCACTGGGGACTCCTCGTCTCCTTGCACTAGTATTATGCTTATTAATTTTTGATAATTATATTTATCTGCATTTAAGTGCTGGTTAAGCTGAAGCAAGTGAGAATTTAATTGTTTCATTGTCGGTGCACGTGACAATTAAACGGTTTACAGTCTTGACTCTGGAATGGATTTCCCTCATCCATATCATCCTGTAAATATGAAGGTCATTTCTGCATTCTCCCTTTGGTTTTCGTTATGTCCAGTGCTGATTTTTTAGGTGCCAGAGCCGTCACTGGAGCCTGAGATCCGACAGCACGGCACCCCTGGTTACGTCCATTGTCTGGTGGGAATAAATGCTTTACAGTTTGGGAACATGCATCAGGACTACCTGTTCAAACATCAGCTCCCTCAAACGAGAGATGTTCTCTGCATCTTCAGGGTGGTTGAGAATGTAGTCCTTCACAAAGAATGCCTGCAACGGAAGTCAGAAGTTAGGGGTGGCACGATGGCGCAGCGGTAGAGTTGCTGCCTCACAGCACCATAGACCCGGGTTCCATCCTGACTAAGGGCGCTGTCTGTACAAAGTTTGTACGTTCTCCCCGTGAACTGCGTGGGTTTTCTCCGGGTGCTTCGACTTCCTCCCACACTCCAAAGACGTGCAGATTAGTAGGTTAATTGGCTTGGTATAATTGTAAATTATCTGTAATGTTTGTAGGAGGGTGTTAGTGTGCGGGGATCACTGGTTGGCGTGTACCCAGTGGGCTGAAGGGCTTGTTTCCACGCTGTATCTCTAAACTAAAACTAATAACTAAAGTCACATTTCGTGAAGAATGGATCGACTGGGTTTATATTCACCGAAATTTAGAAGGATGAGAGGGGATCTTATAGAAACATTAAAAATTCTTCAGGGATTGGACAGGTGAGATGCAGGAAAAATGTTCCCAATGTTGGGGGAGTCCAGAACCAGGGGTCACAGTTTAAGAATAAGGGGTAGGCCATTTAGGACTGAGATGAGGAAAAACATTTTCACCCAGAGTTGTGAATCTGTGGAATTCTCTGCCACAGAAGGCAGTGAAGGCCAATTCACTGGATGTTTTCAAGAGAGAGTTAGGTATAGCTCTTAGATGTAACGGAATCAAGGGATATGAGGAGAAAGTAGGAACAGGGTACTGATTTTGGATGATCAGCCATAATCATACTGAATGCAGTGCTTGCTCGAAGGGCCGAATGGCCTACTCCTGCACCTATTTTCTATGTTTCTATGTTCCGTTTACAGCTGCTTTTCCGTCCTCTTTATTCCCCTCATTCACTTTGCAAACTGGCCGAGAAGACATTGGCTCGCTGGCAACAGGAAATACAATTGTCAGTTTTCCAAGGCATTGGGAGAATTATTAATGAAAGAACTCAAAAGGCAAGAATTCCAGTTAAAGCACTCGGGAGGAAAGGCAAGAAAACAAATGATGTCAATTAGATTCAATTATGCGGTGAAGGATCTTGGCGAATACAACAACCTGTAATTATAGACAGGCACTGAGGTTACAAGGTCAAAGCCATCCGCAACCACAGAATATTTTCATAAAACTGTATTGAACATATTTAATCAGAAAACAAAAACAATCTCCCTTCCACCTGCAATGTTCTCGACTCACGGATTGTAATATTTGTTCAACAGAAACTTGGCAATCCTTCATTCTCCCAGATGAGCATTAAATAGTCAACACATTCCACCCAAAGCATGCTGTGTCATTATAGGAAACCCCTCCCTCAGCCCACCCGATCCTCACCGATCCATCTCTACACAAACAGCTGGACACTGACCCAGTACCTGGGAAGGGTGGATAAAATCATGAGAGGAATAGATCGGGTAGATGCACAGAATCTCTTGCCCAGAGTAGGGGAATCGAGGACCAGAGGACATGGGTTTAAGGTGAAGTGGAAAAGATTTAATAGGAATCTGAGGGGTAACTTTTTCACACAAAGGGTGGTGGGTGTACAGAACAAGCTGCCAGAGGAGGTAGCTGAGGCTGGAACTATTGAAATGTTTAATAAACAGTTAGACAGGTACATGGATAAGACAGGTTTGGAGGAATATGGACCAAATGCTGGCAGGTGGAACTAGTGTAGATGGGGCAAGTTGGGCCGAAGGGCCTGTTTCCCCCCGTATCACTCAATGACTCTAATGGAGTTAGGAAGGAGAGATAGATCAGCCATGATTGAATGGCGGAGTAGAGTGGATGGGACAAATGGCCTAATTCTGCTCCAATCACTTGACATTAACAAGGTGGACAGGACACACGTTCCTGCCTCACCTGCCTCACCCCCACCCACCCCCCCCCATCGGTCATAGTCCCATACATCCACCACCGCTCCGGTTCCTGCTAAATCTTTCCCCCTCACCTTAAACCTATGTCGTCTGGTTATGTAATCCTCTGCTCTGGGCAAGAGACTTTGTGCATCTACCCAATCTTTTGCTGTTATGATTTTGTACCCTTCTATAAGATCTCCCCTCATCCTCCTGCACACAAAGGAATAGAGTCCCAGCCAACTCAACCTCTCCCTCTCCCCCCTCTGAAGAGAACAGGCCCTCTTCAAATCTCCTCAAACGTATTGCATCCTCTTCGATTTGAATGAATGAATACTTTGTCACCTTTGACACGTCACAGTGAAATTCTTTGCTTGCCTACCCAAGGTATGCAAATAGTCGCCCCTAAAGGCCACTTACAAAGTACCTCTGCCCCAGGTCCCCCTTTGTTCTCCCCCCTTCCCCCTCCCTAGCGGCGGTCCCCCCACGCCGGGTCCCCACTATTCCTCCCCCTCCCCAGGTCCCCCTTTGTTCTCCCCCTTTCCCCCTCACTAGGGGCAGTCCCCCCACGCCGGGTCCCCACTATTCCTCCCCCTCCCCAGGTCCTCCTTTGTTCCTCCCAAGGTCCTCCAATTTACCTCTTGATATCTGGCCAGTCCTCCATTAACTGCTGCATCGATGACTCCATTGAGGCACATGGTCAGGGGGTTTATATTTTGCATCTGTCTTGACTGACACTGGGTAATCAGAGTCCGTAGCTGCTGGTTCTTATTCTCCAGCACTTCAATCGCATTCTCAAGGGGACTCATTTCAACCTAGAAACAGATGTTCTATAAAAGTTAGAAATCCCTTTTGCCAAAGACAGATTAAGAACAAGAAGATATGGGAAGAACTTTTACGTTTGTTTTTATTCATCTTAATTTTTTTTAAATCTTAACTTTTTAACAATAAAGTGCAGAGGTTTTACAGTCAATACATTTGCAAAAGGCACTTGGAACTCACCACCTCGCGCCGATCCACCTCGAACCAACGGGAGATGCCGGGTAAACTCTGAACCAACGTCAACGATGTCCGCTCGACCCACAAACTCTGGCAAGAAATGAGAGGCAGAAACAGGAGAGGATGGCTTTGAAATCGATGGTGAAACACATTTATTTTTTAATACTACTTTTCCCTTTAACATTATACAAAGCAAAGTGTACAAAGAAGGAACTGCAGGTGCCGGTTTACAAGTAAAAGACATAAAGTGCTGGAGTAACTCAGTGGTGAGGCTGCATCCCTGAAGAACATGAATAGGTGACGTTTCGGGTCGGGACTTCAGAGTGTGATGGAAGGTCCTGACCAGAAACGTCCCTTATCCACATTCACCATTAAATGAAGCAACATGGAATCAACTACAGATTTCAGGGATAGCACACCAGTATTCCCACATTTTGGCTGGGAAGTAGGAAGGAACCGCCGATGCTGGTTAAACTGAATGTAGACACAAAATGCTGGAGTAACTTAGCGGGACAGGCAGCATCTCTGGAGAGAAGGAATGGGTGACGTTTCGGGACGAGACCCTTCCTCAGTCGACCCGAAACGTCACCCATTCCTTCTCTCCAGAGATGCTGCCTGTCCCGCCAAGTTACTCCAGCATTTTGTGTCTATCTTCTGCTAAAAGGACATACCTTAAACTCATTTTCTTTGTCTTTAATTCCCTTGTGGAATGGCCTGTCAAATCGGAACCTCCAGATATTGTTGACCCGGTAAAAACTCTTAATGTGATCAGGTATAGATTCCCTCTGCAGGATCTCGTGGTTCTCTGGAATAGGAATCACTGCATAAATCTGCAGGTCTGGACGTTAGGAGTTCAGGAAGTAATCAGAAAATAATCAGAAGCGAAATAATTTCCAGAATTGTCAAAACGTACCTGTAGCTGTCAAAGTTGAACTGCTCATCTTATTTGAAGAGAGCCAATAACCGTCCAAAATGAAGAGGGCTCATCTTGTCCCCTGGATCAAACTGTTGACCCAATGAACAGCCTCCAATTTGTGTAACTCTCTTGGTCAGTGAAACCAATTCAAAAATTAATGACAGATGGTAGGACTACATCAGTCATAGAGTCTTACGGCATGGAAACAGGCCCTTCGGCCCAACTCATGAATGCAAACCAAGATGCCCCCATCCAAGTTAGTCCCGTCTGCCCGCATTTGGCACATATCCCTCTAAACCCTCATTTGTGTAGAGAGTCAGCCACATGCTCAAATAACCTCCCTTCTCCTTTTCCCCAAAACTTACACTTGGAGGGAAGGGAATAGAGAGTGCTGGAATAGCTCAGAGGGTCAGGTAGCATCTCTGGAGAACATGGATAGGTACAAAGTGCTGGAGTAATTCAGAGGGTCAGGTAGCATATCTGGAGAACATGGATAGGTACAAAGTGCTGGATAACTTAGGTCAGGTCTGATGAACCTTCCAATGGTCAGGGAGTTGTCAGATAGCCCAAGTCCCGGTATTCAGTGTGCAGATATGACCTCATTCAGATGGTGGGTGGACGAGGCACCTCTTCCATCTCCTTGCTGAGACTGGGTAAACTACAGGCAATCCAGTTGTCACCATCACATCACTGTACAATCGCTAAGACAACTGATTTCCACCATGCAAATCTGTTGTCCAAATCTGCTCTACTTCTGGTAAAACCCTCATCTTTAACTTTACAATCTCCAGGTTTAACGAGGCCAACGTATTCTTAACTAGGCTTCCTCAGAGGGTGGTGAATCTGTGGAATTCATTGCCATAGAAGACAGTGGAGGCCGTAATTGTGTATCTTAAGGCTGCGATTGACAGATTATTGATTAGTGTGGGTGTCCGGCATTCTGGGGAGAAAGCAGGAGAATGGGGTTGAGAGGGAAAGATAGGTCAGCCATGATTGGATGGTAGAGTAGTCCTGATGTACTGAATGGCCTAATTCTGCTCCAATGTCTTATAAAAGCATGAGCTCATTCAATCTACCATAAACCTGAGATGGGTTAAAGTGTTGCAGCCCAAGTCCAATATCCACCGAATGATCTTCACCCAGCAGTGCTCAATTATCCACATTGGCCTCCAGCTAAGCAAATACTGAAGTTTTCAATTCCCTCCACAACATTGACTCCCCCTTGCCAATCTCCGTGATCTCCACTGAGCCTACAGCTCCAGTTCTGGCTTCCCTAATTAACCTCAAATCCATGTCACCATCCACTGGTGGTCTTGGTTCAGCTGTTGGAGTCCCAAGCTCTGAAACGCTTTTCCACAACCTCAACTTCTAATATGCTCCTTAAAACCTCCTCGATTAACATAAGCATCATCGTACTGCAACGCCACACGCCACTGTGCCACACACCTACAACCATCCTTAAAACCTCCTCGACTAACATAAGCATCATCGTACTGCAATGCCATACGCCTCTGTGCCACACCTACAACCATTTGACAATGTCAAAAGAGTTATATAATTAGAGGCTGGTGTCCTAATTTACATTTCTCTGACTCAGAAGAAACAAAGCAATTATATTTGTAATCCAATGATTTTTTTGCTTTTTTTAAGGCATTTTTCAGAGAGCAAGGTGCCTGGTGAGGTTGGGAAGGGGCAAAGTGAGATGGGGAGGAGAGAAAGAGGCCACAGTCGAACATAAATCACACACAATTGCATTTGCCAAAGATGACATCTCTTAATGTGACATTCAAACAGGAAGTGCCTGCCATCTGTTTAATATTATTTATGTTGCGTTTGTAACGACATGCTATTTAAGAACAGATCTCATGCACACTTTTCAGGAAACGGCACAGAATTTAGCAATTCTCATCAAATTAGAACCAGCCACATTTTTAGCCTTGGACAGCAAATGGAGGAGAGACATCATGCAAAACCAATTTGTTTCCAACTGAAAGCTTGTGCACAGATTGTCAAATATCACTGTAATTGAAAACATGAACTGATAGTCATCTGTAAGTGGACCAGCAAAAAATATCCACTGATTATGATTATTACAGATTTTTGTCTCACCACATCCCCTTTCTATTTTGTGTATTTTCCATTACACACAACAATCTTTTCTGTAGAAAGAGCAGCTTTGAATTTATTGAAACGAAGTACAAGTTGTGCTTCCAGAGTTCAACATGTCTTATTTCAGCTGATCCACCCTAAACAGTGTCTGTGCTGCATCTCAGTGTCTGTGCAGCATCTCAGTGAAGGCAGGCATCAGTAGCGACCTTCATCACTACCTCCACTACACCTCCACAGTTTTTGATCAATTGACAAAAAGGCTATTTGAGTCTGTGTGCCTGTACTGCTGCTGGAAGCTAGATCTGCATTGTGCCTGACGCTTCAAGCTAGATCTGCATTGTGCCTGACGCTTCAAGCTAGATCTTCATTGTACCAATTCTCTACAAGCTAGATCTTCATTGTACATGTACACTTCAAGCTAGATCTGCATTGTACATGTGAGCTGCAAGGTATATCTGCATTGTACATGTACGCTGCAAGGTATATCTGCATTGTACATGAACGCTGCAAGGTATATCTGCACTGTACATGTACACTTCAAGCTAGATCTGCATTGTACATGTACGCTGCAAGGTATATCTGCATTGTACCTGGTCCTCACTGTACCAGTGCATCTGACAGTAAACAAGGCTTGTCTCACATTCCCCCAGGACACCAGTGGTCCCTGCCCTGCGATAGGCTTCTGGGACTTGGACCACTGAAAGCAGGTAGCGTCATGTACTGCAGGGCATGCAATGATGACACATTGGATCCACCATCTGCAGCTCCTTGTTTCCACCTCCAGGCACTGGGTAGGTCGTGTCATGCACACCCCTCACATCAGACCCGTGACACTAGATCTCCCTTTCAAGTTCTGCTATAGTCATAGAGTGATACAGCACGGAAACAGGCCCGACCGCCCAACATGCCCCATCTACACTAGTCCCACCTGCCCACACCGACCAACATGCCCCATCTACACTAGTCCCACCTGCCCACACCGACCAACATGCCCCATCTACACTAGTCCCACCTGCCCACACCGACCAACATGCCCCATCTACACTAGTCCCACCTGCCCACACCGACCAACATGCCCCATCTACACTAGTCCCACCTGCCCACACCGACCAACATGCCCCATCTACACTAGTCCCACCTGCCCACACCGACCAACATGCCCCATCTACACTAGTCCCACCTGCCCACACCGACCAACATGCCCCATCTACACTAGTCCCACCTGCCCACACCGACCAACATGCCCCATCTACATTAGTCCCACCCGCCCACACCGACCAACATGCCCCATCTACACTAGTCCCACCCGCCCACATCGACCAACATGCCCCATCTACACTAGTCCGACCTGCCCACACCGACCAACATGCCCCATCTACACTAGTCCCACCTGCCCACACCGACCAACATGTCCCATCTACACTAGTCCCACCTGCCCACACCGACCAACATGCCCCATCTACACTAGTCCCACCTGCCCACACCGGCCAACATGCCCCATCTACACTAGTCCCACCTGCCTGCGTTTGGCCCATATCCCTCTAAACCTGTCCTGCCCATGCACCTGTCCAAATGTTTCTTAAACGTTGCGATAATCCCTGCCTCAACTACCTCCTTCTGCAGCTCTTTCCACACACCCCCCACCCTAATCTTCGACATAGTCAAAGATTATCAGGTCCAAAAAGAAAAAACATTCATGTCTGTGCTCAAAGCCCCCTGGAGGGGCTGCAACATCTATATTACTTATATATTGTTTTATTTGTGTATGTGTGTGTATTGAAGACATTTCCTGATATTGGTCTTCATTAACCATCAGAATGACTGGAGCAAGAATCTGCCTCCGTTACACCCAGTGGTCAATACAACAGGTGGGCAGGCAGGCAGGTAGGGGATCCTTGCAGGTCTATTTCTGACCAGGTTGTTGCCCCAGAGTGTTTCCAAGGATACATTGTGCATCGGCCTGGAATATCGTTTCTTCGGGCTGGTTGGCGTGCTGCATGGCGATGGCGTGGGGAAACTCATTCAACATTCGCTGCTGGAAAGCCTCCAGCCGCTCGTAATCGTGGCCACGACAAACAAACTCCTTGTTCTGTTGGTGGTGAAAGACAAGGCTGGGGTTATTATCTGACAGGCACCGGGCAGAACTATCCTGGAACGTACAAACGCTGTCACTGTTGTGAGGCAGCAGGCACAACAGTCTACCTTGAACACTTTAGCAACTTGCAAAAAGTAGGCAGGAGGTGAGAACAAATGCCTGGGTGTGGTTGTGGTAACTGCATGCACAATTGTGAAGCTATTTCACAATCAGGTCTACCACCAGGGAGTACAACAATAGAAACATAGAAAAATAGGTGCAGGAGAAGGCCATTCGGCCCTTCGAGCCAGCACCACCATTCAATGTGATCCATTCCTGCTTTCTCCATATCCCTTGACTCCCTTAGCCCCAAGAGCTAAATCTAACTCTCTCTTGAAAACCCTCAGTGAATTGGCCTCCACTGCCTTCTGTGGCAGAGAATTCCACACATTACAAATCTCTTGGTGAAAAGATTTTTCCTCATCTTAGTCCTAAATGGCCTACCCCTTATTCTTAAACTGTGACCCCTGGTTTTGGACTCCCCCAACATGGGGAACATTTTTCCTGCATCTAGCCTGTCCAATCCTTTAAGAATTTTATATGTTTCTATAAGATCCCCTTATTCCTTCTAAATTACAGTGAATGCAAGTCCAGTCGACCCATTCTTTCATCATACGTCAGTCCCGCCATCCCAGGAATTAACCTGGTGAAACGCTGCACTCCCTCAATAGCAACAATGTCCTTCCACAAATGTTCACCACTGCAGATGCCTTGAACTGAGACCCGAGCCCAGCCGCCCAGCCACCCAGACGCCCAGTCACCCGGCCGCCCAGCCACCCGGCCGCCCAGCCACCCAGCCGCCCAGCCATCCGGCCGCCCGGCCGCCCAGCCGCCCAGCCGCCCAGCCGCCCAGCCGCCCGGCCGCCCAGCCACCCGGCCACCCGGCCACCCGGCCGCCCGGCCGCCCGGCCACCCGGCCGCCCGGCCGCCCGGCCACCCGGCCACCCGGCCGCCCGGCCGCCCAGCCGCCCAGCCGCCCGGCCACCCAGCCGCCCAGCCGCCCATCCGCCCAGCCGCCCAGCCGCCCAGCCACCCAGCCAGTGTGTCGTGCTGGTGGTGTAACGATGCTTCATTGTACGGAGACCACTCTTCTGAGTTACATTGTCTGGGCTGGTGAAAAGCAGGCATAGTTTAGTTTAGAGATCAGCATGGAAACAGGCCCTTCGGCCCACCGAGTCCGCACCAACCAGCAATCCCTGCACATTAACACTATCCAACACACACGAGGGACAATTTACACTTACACCAAGCCAATTAACCTACAAACCTGTATGTTTTTGGAGCGTGGGAGGAAACCGCAGATCTCGGAGAAAACCAACGCGGTCACGGGGAGAATGTACAAACTCCGTTCAGACAGCACCCATGGTCAGGATCGAACCAGGGTCTCTGACGCTGTGAGGCAGCAACTCTAGGGCTGCACCACCATGCTGCTTGGGACTGGACCAGAGTTTAGGCCAGAGATCCTATGCTGAATCGGCCTTCAAGAGTTATACTGTGAACGTTGGTCGGTGCCCTCTCAGCCACCCGGCCACCCGGCCGCCCAGCCGCCCAGCCACCCAGCCACCCAGCCGCCCAGCCGCCCAGCCACCCAGCCACCCAGCCACCCAGCCGCCCAGCCGCCCAGCCGCCCAGCCGCCCAGCCACCCAGCCGCCCAGCCGCCCAGCCACCCAGCCACCCAGCCAGTGTGTCGTGCTGGTGGTGTAACGATGCTTCATTGTACGACGGTGCCCTCTCAGCCAAGCAGCAAATCAGCTGGGAAATGTGTCTGTAGGCACGGGTATCCTGGTCATTTATAAACACCACAGGTTGCCTCTGCTTTGGGCAGCAGTGGGTGAATTTAGAAACAATAGCCAAATTTATCTCTTCAATTTGATCGAGGCCCTGTGTGACTAATGACCCAGTTAAATAACATAATTTACTAAATATATTACAAGTGAACTTTACATTTGGAAAGCACTCTGCCTTGTCCAAACTACTTACCAAATACCTAGGTGCATGCTAATCTATCTATCTATCTATCTATCTATCTATCTATCTATATACTACTAAAACTCTGCGGTCCAACATTCCGTATGTATGTATGTATATGTGTATGTACGGAAGATTCCGAAGAATTTCTGTCCATAACTTACAAACCCTACTCCTCCCTGAAGTTACACCAAAGCGCTACGATTTTTGTACCGCCATATTCACCATTAACGTGGGCAACTATTGTAAGTACTTTCGTTCAAATTGAAGCTACCTTTTTAAAGCTAGAGAGATATTAAAGTTTAAATTTTCATTTCTAACCCTTTTCTTGAAGGGGCTTCAGCGCGTGATGTCACAATGGCACCCGTGCACCAATGAGAGATCAGCTCGGTTTTAAATTTACATCTTCAGCTTGTGACGTCACAATGCTTGTGTGAGATTGTTGCAACATTGTTGCGAAAAGCAACTGCCAGTTTTTTAAAGTTGTGCAAGTCACTTAACATACACAGGTCAGCATGGGGCCCCTATTCCCTCCCTCCCCCCCTTCCCCCCTCAACCCCTTCCTCCCCACTCCTTCCCACCTCCATCCCCACTCCCTCCCCCCTCCTCCCCAACTCCCTCCCCACCTCCCTCACCCCTCCTCCCCTAACTCCCCCCCCTCCCTCCTTCCCTCCATCCTCCCCCCCCTCCCTCCACCCTTCCATCCCTCTCCCCCTCCCCCCTCCTTCCACCCTCCCTCCCCCCCTTCTGGTTACAAAGGAAACCCTACGGGGACGGGCCCAACGGGGAAAGAGGGGTACTGGGAAAAGGGGAGGTCCCCCTCCCTCCCCTTCCCCCCTCCCCCTCCCCCCTAACCCTCTCCCTCCCCCTTCCCCCCTCCCCTCCCCCCCTCCCCTCCTCCCTCCACACCTCCCTCCTCCCTCCCTCCCCTCCTCCCGGTTACAATGGAAACCCTACGAGGACGGGCCCAACGGGGAAAGAGGGGTACTGGGAAAAGGGGAGGTCCCCCTCCCTCCCCCTTCCCCCATCCCATCCCCCCTCCCTCCCCTCTCCCTCCCCCTTCCCCCGTTCCCCCCTCCCCTTCCCCCCTCCCTCCACACCTCTCTCCTCCCTCCCTCCCCTTCCCTCCCTCCCATCCTCCCAATGCTTGTTTGAGATGGGTGCTACATTGTTTCGAAAAGCACCACTAACAGATCGCAGTGAGAAGCACTATGTGACCGCGAATGTTTCAAAACAAGCACTTAAAAAGCACTTATCTTTTTTTAAAGTATTTTTTTTTATTGCAAGTCACTTAACATACAGAAATCAGCATTGGGCCCCTATGCTCGTGGGCCACCGGGGCAAGTGTTTCGAAAAAAGCACTGAGAGTGTGTCTGGGGGAGAGAGAGAATGGGGGGGGTCTGAGAATGGGGACTGGGGAGGGGGACAACAGGGGTCGTTGCGGAGGGGGCTTGGTGGTGGGGGAAAGAGGGGTACTGGGAAAAGGGGAGGTTCCACTTCCCCCCTCAACCCCTTCCTCCCCCCTCCTTCCCACCTCCATCCCCACTCGCTCCCCCCCTCCCTCCCCCCTCAATCCCAACCTCCATCATCACACAGCCCCTAACTCCCCCCCTCCCTCCTTCCCTCCATCCCACCCTCCCCCACTCCCTGCCCCCTCCCTCCACCCTTCCATCCCTCTCCCCCTCCCACCTCCTTCCACCCTCCCTCCCCCCCTCCCGGTTACAATGGAAACCCTACGGGGACGAGCCCAACGGGGAAAGAGGGGTACTGGGAAAAGGGGAGATCCCCCTCCCTCCCCTCCCCCTACCCCCTTCCCCCCTCCCCTTCCCCCTCCCCTCCCCCCTCCCTCCCCCTCCCCTCCTCCCTTCACACCTCCCTCCTCCCTCCCCCCCCCCTCCCGGTTACAATGGAAACCCTATGAGGACAGGCCCAACGGGGAAAGAGGGGTACTGGGAAAAGGGGAGGTCCCCCTTCCCCCTCAACCCCTTCATCCCCCCTCCTTCCCACCTCCATCCCCACTCCCTCCCCCCCTCCTCCCCCTCCCTCCCCAACTCCCTCCCCCCTCCCCCCTAACTCCCCCCTCCCTCCTTCCCTCCCTCCCCAATCCCTCCCCCCCTCCCTCCACCCTTCCATCCCTCTCCCCCCTCCTTCCACCCTCCCTCCCCCCTCCCGGTTACAATTGAAACCCTACGAGGACGGGCCCAACGGGGAAAGAGGAGTACTGGGAAAAGGGGAGGTCCCCTCCCTCCCCCCTTCCCCCTCCCCTCCCCCCTCCCCTCTCCCTCCCCCTCCCCCCTACCCCCCTCCCTCCCCTCCCCCCTCCCTCCCCTCCCCTCCTCCCTCCACACCTCCCTCCTCCCTCCCTCCCCCTTCCCGCCCTCCCCTCCCGGTTACAATGGAAACCCTACGAGGACGGGCCCAACGGGGAAAGAGGGGTACTGGGAAAAGGGGAGGTCCCCCTCCCTCCCTCCCCCCTCCCCTCTCCCTCCCCCCCTTCCCTCCTCCCTTCCCCCCTCCCCCTCCCATTCCCCCCTCCCTCCCCCCTACCCCCCTCCCTCCCCTCTCCCTCCCCCCTCCCCCCCTCCCCTCCCTCCTCCCTCCCCCTTCCCTCCCCCAACCCTCCCCCTTTCCTCCCCTCCCGGTTACAATGGAAACCCTACGAGGACGGGCCCAACGGGCCCACTCGGTCTAGTATACTACTAAAACTCTGCGGTCCAACATTCCGTATGTATGTATGTATATGTGTATGTACGGAAGATTCCGAAGAATTTCTGTCCATAACTTACAAACCCTACTCCTCCCTGAAGGTACACCAAAGCGCTACGATTTTTGTACCGCCATATTCACCATTAACGTGGGCAACTATTGTAAGTACTTTCGTTCAAATTGAAGTTACCTTTTTAAAGCTAGAGAGATATTAAAGTTTAAATTTTCATTTCTAACCCTTTTCTTGAAGGGGCTTCAGCGCGTGATGTCACAATGGCACCCGTGCACCAATCAGAGATCAGCTCGGTTTTAAATTTACATCTTCAGCTTGTGACGTCACAATGCTTGTGTGAGATTGTTGCAACATTGTTGCGAAAGGCAACTGCCAGTTTTTTAAAGTTGTGCAAGTCACTTAACATACACAGATCAGCATGGGGCCCCTATTCCCTCCCTCCCCCCCCCTTCTCCCCTCAACCCCTTCCTCCCCACTCCTTCCCACCTCCATCCCCACTCCCTCCCCCCCTCCCTCCCCCCTCAATCCCAACCTCCATCACCACTCAGCCCCTAACTCCCCCCCTCCCTCCTTCCCTCCATCCCACCCTCCCCCACTCCCTCCCCCCTCCCTCCACCATTCCATCCCTCTCCCCCTCCCCCCTCCTTCCACCCTCCCTCCCCCCCTCCCGGTTACAATGGAAACTATACGGGGACGGGCCCAACGGGGAAAGAGGGGTACTGGGAAAAGGGGAGGTCCCACTTCCCCCCTCAACCCCTTCCTCCCCCCTCCTTCCCACCTCAATCCCCACTCCCTCCCCCCTCCCTCCCCCCTCAATCCCAACCTCCATCACCACTCAGCCCCTAACTCCCCCGCTCCCTCCTTCCCTCCATCCCACCCTCCCCCACTCCCTCCCCCCTCCCTCCACCATTCCATCCCTCTCCCCCTCCCCCCTCCTTCCACCCTCCCTCCCCCCTCCCGGTTACAATGGAAACCCTACGGGGACGGGCCCAACGGGGAAAGAGGGGTACTGGGAAAAGGGGAGGTCCCCCTTCCCCCCTCAACCCCTTCATCCCCCCTCCTTCCCACCTCCATCCCCACTCCCTCCCCCCCTCCTCCCCAACTCCCTCCCCCCTAACTCCCCCCTCCCTCCTTCCCTCCATCCCTCCCTCCCCCAATCCCTCCCCCTCCCTCCACCCTTCCATCCCTCTCCCCCTCCCCCCTCCTTCCACCCTCTCTCCCCCCTCCCGGTTACAATTGAAACCCTACGAGGACGGGCCCAACGGGGAAAGAGGGGTACTGGGAAAAGGGGAGGTCCCCCTCACTACCCCCTTCCCCCTCCCCTCCCCCCTTCCCCTCCCTCCCCCTCCCCCCTCCCTCCCCTCCCCCTCCCTCCCCTCCCCTCCTCCCTCCACCCCTCCCTCCTCCCTCCCTCCCCCTTCCCTCCCTCCCCTCCTCACGGTTACAATGGAAACCCTACGAGGACGGGCCCAACGGGGAAAGAGGGGTACTGGGAAAAGGGGAGATCCCCCTCCCTCCCCCTTCCCCCCTCTCCCCCTTACCTCCCCCCCTCCCTCCCCTCTCCCTCCCTCCTCCCCCTTCCCCCCTCCCCCCCTCCCCTCCCCCTCCCCTCCTCCCTCCACACCTCCCTCCTCCCTCCCTCCCTCCCCCTTCCCTCCCTCCCCTCCTCCCGGTTACAATGGAAACCCTACGAGGACGGGCCCAATGGTGAAAGAGGGGTACTGGGAAAATGGGAGGTTCCCCTCCCTCCCCCCTCCCTCCCTTCTCCCTCCCCCCCTCCCTCCCCCTCCCCTTCCCCCCTCCCTCCCCTTCCCCCCTCCCCCCTCCCTACCCCTCCCCCCTACCCCCTTCCCTCCCCTCTCCCTCCTCCCTTCCCCCCTCCCCTCCCCCTCCCCTCCCCCTCCCCTCCCCCCTCCACACCTCCCTACTCCCTCCCTCGAAAAGCAACTGACAGAAGCACTAAGTAGCCGCGAATGTTTCAAAACCAGCACTTAACCGCGAATGTTTTTTTAAAAAGCACTTAACCGCGAATGTTTCAAAACAAGCAATTAAAAAGCACTTTTTTAAAAAAAGTATTTTTTTTTATTCCAAGAGAATGGGGGGGGGGTCTGAGAATGGGGACTGGGTAGGGGGACAACAGGGGTCGTTGCGGTGGGGGCTTGGTGGTGGGGGAAAGAGGGGTACTGGGAAAAGGGGAGGTCCCACTTCCCCCTCAACCTCTTCCTCCCCCCTCCTTCCCACCTCCATCCCGACTCTCTCCCCCCTCAATCCCAACCTCCATCACCACTCAGCCCCTAACTCACCCCTCCCTCCTTCCCTCCATCCGACCCTCCCCCACTCCCTCCCCCCCTCCCTCCACCCTTCCACCCCTCTCCCCCTCCTTCCACCCTCCCTCCCCCCCTCCCGGTTACAATGGAAACCCTACGGGGACGGGCCCAACGGTGAAAGAGGGGTACTGGGAAAAGGGGAGTTCCCCCTCCCTCCCCTCCTCCCTCCCCTCCCCCCTACCCCTCTTCCCCCCTCCCCCTCCCCTCCCTCACCCTCCCCTCCTCCCTCCACACCTCCCTCCTCCCTCCCTCCCCCCTCCCGGTTACAATGGAAACCCTACGAGGACGGGCCCAACGGGGAAAGAGGAGTACTGGGAAAAGGGGAGGTCCCCCTCCCTCCCCCCTTCCCGCTCCCCTCCCCCCTCCCCTCTCCCTCCCCCTCCCCCCTACCCCCCTCCCTCCCCTCCCCCCTCCCTCCCCTCCCCTCCTCCCTCCACACCTCCCTCCTCCCTCCCTCCCCCTTCCCGCCCTCCCCTCCTCCCGGTTACAATGGAAACCCTACGAGGACGGGCCCAACGGGGAAAGAGGGGTACTGGGAAAAGGGGAGGTCCCCCTCCCTCCCTCCCCCCTACCCACCTCCCTCCCCTCTCCCTCCCCCCTTCCCTCCTCCCTTCCCCCCTCCCCCCTCCCATCCCCCCCTCTCCCCCCTCCCTCCCCCCTACCCCCCTCCCTCCCCTCTCCCTCCCCCCTTCCCCCCTCCCCCCCTCCCCTCCCTCCCCTCCTCCCTCCCCCTTCCCTCCCCCAACCCTCCCCCTTTCCTCCCCTCCCGGTTACAATGGAAACCCTACGAGGACGGGCCCAACGGGCCCACTCGGTCTAGTATAATACTAAAACTCTGCGGTCCAACATTCCGTATGTATATACGGAAGATTCCGTATGTATATACGGAAGATTCCGAAGATTTCTGTCCATAACTTACAAACCCTGCTCCTCCCAGACGGTACACCAAAGCGCTACGATTTTTGTACCGCCGTATTCACCATTGACGTGGGCAACTATTGTAAGTACTTTCGTTCAAATTGAAGCTACCTTTTTAAAGCTAGAGAGATATTAAAGTTTAAATTTTCATTTCTAACACTTTTCTTGAAGGGTCCAAACCCTACTCCTCCCAGACGGTACACCAAAGCGCTACGATTTTTGTACCGCCGTATTCACCATTAACATGGGCAACTATTGTAAGTACTTTCGTTCAAATTGAAGCTACCTTTTTAAAGCTAGAGAGATATTAAAGTATAAATTTTCATTTCTAACCCTTTTCTTGAAGGGGCTTCAGTGCGTGATGTCACAATGGCACCCGTGCACCAATGAGAGATCAGCTCGGTATTAAATTTACATCTTCAGCTTGTGACGTCACAATGCTTGTGTGAGATTGTTGCAACATTGTTGCAAAAAGCAACTGCCAGTTTTTTAAAGTTGTGCAAGTCACTTAACATACACAGATCAGCATGGGGCCCCTATTCCCTCCCTCCCCCCCTTCCCCCCTCACCCCTTCCTCCCCACTCCTTCCCACCTCCATCCCCACTCCCTCCCCCCCTCCTCCCCAACTCCCTCCCCACCTCCCTCACCCCTCCTCCCCTAACTCCCCCCCTCCCTCCTTCCCTCCATCCTCCCCCCCTCCCTCCACCCTTCCATCCCTCTCCCCCTCCCCCCTCCTTCCACCCTCCCTCCCCCCCTTCTGGTTACAAAGGAAACCCTACGGGGACGGGCCCAACGGGGAAAGAGGGGTACTGGGAAAAGGGGAGGTCCCCCTCCCTCCCCTTCCCCCCTCCCCTCCCCCCTCCCCCCTAACCCTCTCCCTCCCCCTCCCCTCCCCCCTCACCTCCTCCCTCCACACCTCCCTCCTCCCTCCCTCCCCTCCTCCCGGTTACAATGGAAACCCTACGAGGACGGGCCCAACGGGGAAAGAGGGGTACTGGGAAAAGGGGAGGTCCCCCTCCCTCCCCCCTTCCCCCATCCCATCCCCCCTCCCTCCCCTCTCCCTCCCCCCCGTTCCCCCTCCCCTTCCCCCCTCCCTCCACACCTCTCTCCTCCCTCCCTCCCCTTCCCTCCCTCCCATCCTCCCAATGCTTGTTTGAGATGGGTGCTACATTGTTTCGAAAAGCACCACTAACAGATCGCAGTGAGAAGCACTATGTGACCGTGAATGTTTCAAAACAAGCACTTAAAAAGCACTTATCTTTTTTTAAAGTATTTTTTTTTATTGCAAGTCACTTAACATACACAGATCAGCATTGGGCCCCTATGCTCGTGGGCCACCGGGGCAAGTGTTTCGAAAAAAGCACTGAGAGTGTGTCTGGGGGAGAGAGAGAATGGGGGGGGGGGGGTCTGAGAATGGGGACTGGGGAGGGGGACAACAGGGGTCGTTGCGGAGGGGGCTTGGTGGTGGGGGAAAGAGGGGTACTGGGAAAAGGGGAGGTCCCACTTCCCCCCTCAACCCCTTCCTCCCCCCTCCTTCCCACCTCCATCCCCACTCCCTCCCCCCTCCCTCCCCCCTCAATCCCAACCTCCTTCACCACTCAGCCCCTAACTCCCCCCCTCCCTCCTTCCCTCCATCCCACCCTCCCCCACTCCCTCCCCCTCCCTCCACCATTCCATCCCTCTCCCCCTCCCCCCTCCTTCCACCCTCCCTCCCCTCCTCCCGGTTACAATGGAAACCCTACGAGGACGGGCCCAATGGGGAAAGAGGGGTACTGGGAAAATGGGAGGTTCCCCTCCCTCCCCCCTCCCTCCCTTCTCCCTCCCCCCCTCCCTCCCCCTCCCCTTCCCCCCTCCCTCCCCTTCCCCCCTCCCCCCTCCCTCCCCCTCCCCCCTACCCCCTTCCCTCCCCTCTCCCTCCCCCCCTTCCCCCTCCCCTCCCCCCTCCCTCCCCCTCCCCTCCCCCCTCCACACCTCCCTACTCCCTCCCTCGAAAAGCAACTGACAGAAGCACTAAGTAGCCGCGAATGTTTCAAAACCAGCACTTAACCGCGAATGTTTTTTTAAAAAGCACTTAACCGCGAATGTTTCAAAACAAGCAATTAAAAAGCACTTTTTTTTTTAAAGTATTTTTTTTTATTCCAAGAGATGGGGGGGGGTCTGAGAATGGGGACTGGGGAGGGGGACAACAGGGGTCGTTGCGGTGGGGGCTTGGTGGTGGGAGAAAGAGGGGTACTGGGAAAAGGGGAGGTCCCACTTCCCCCTCAACCTCTTCCTTCCCCCTCCTTCCCACCTCCATCCCCACTCTCTCCCCCCTCAATCCCAACCTCCATCACCACTCAGCCCCTAACTCACCCCTCCCTCCTTCCCTCCATCCGACCCTCCCCCACTCCCTCCCCCCCTCCCTCCACCCTTCCACCCCTCTCCCCCTCCTTCCACCCTCCCTCCCCCCCTCCCGGTTACAATGGAAACCCTACGGGGACGGGCCCAACGGGGAAAGAGGGGTACTGGGAAAAGGGGAGTTCCCCTCCCTCCCCTCCTCCCTCCCCTCCCCCCTACCCCTCTTCCCCCCTCCCCCTCCCCCCCTCCCTCCCCCTCCCTCCTCCCTCCACACCTCCCTCCACACCTCCCTCCTCCCTCCCTCCCCCCCTCCCGGTTACAATGGAAACCCTACGAGGACGGGCCCAACGGGGAAAGAGGAGTACTGGGAAAAGGGGAGGTCCCCCTCCCTCCCCCCTTCCCCCTCCCCTCCCCCATCCCCTCTCCCTCCCCCTCCCTCCCCCTCCCCCCTACCCCCCTCCCTCCCCCCCCCCTCCCTCCCCTCCCCTCCTCCCTCCACACCTCCCTCCTCCCTCCCTCCCCCTTCCCGCCATCCCCTCCTCCCGGTTACAATGGAAACCCTACGAGGACGGGCCCAACGGGGAAAGAGGGGTACTGGGAAAAGGGGAGGTCCCCCTCCCTCCCTCCCCCCTACCCACCTCCCTCCCCTCTCCCTCCCCCCCTTCCCCTCCTCCCTTCCCCCCTCCCCTCCCCCCTCCCATCCCCCCTCTCTCCCCCTCCCTCCCCCCCTACCCCCCTCCCTCCCCTCTCCCTCCCCCCCTCCCCTCCCCCCCTCCCTCCCCTCCTCCCTCCCCCTTCCCTCCCCCAACCCTCCCCCTTTCCTCCCCTCCGGTTACAATGGAAACCCTACGAGGACGGGCCCAACGGCCCACTCGGTCTAGTATACTACTAAAACTCTGCGGTCCAACATTCCGTATGTATGGATGTATATGTGTATGTACGCAAAGATTCCGAAGAGTTTCTGTCCATAACTTACAAACCCTACTCCTCCCTGACGGTACACCAAAGCGCTACGATTTTTGTACCGCCATATTCACCATTAACATGGGCAACTATTGTAAGTACTTTCGTTCAAATTGAAGCTACCTTTTTAAAGCTAGAGAGATATTAAAGTTTAATTTTCATTTCTAACCCTTTTCTTGAAGGGGCTTCAGCGCGTGATGTCACAATGGCACCCGTGCACCAATGAGAGATCAGCTCGGTTTTAAATTTACATCTTCAGCTTGTGACGTCACAATGCTTGTGTGAGATTGTTGCAACATTGTTGCGAAAGGCAACTGCCAGTTTTTTAAAGTTGTGCAAGTCACTTAACATACACAGATCAGCATGGGGCCCCTATTCCCTCCCTCCCCCCCCTTCCCCCCTCAACCCCTTCCTCCCCACTCCTTCCCACCTCCATCCCCACTCCCTCCCCCCCTCCTCCCCAACTCCCTCCCCACCTCCCTCACCCCTCCTCCCCTAACTCCCCCCCCCTCCCTCCTTCCCTCCATCCCTCCCCCCCTCCCTCCACCCTTCCATCCCTCTCCCCCTCCCCCCTCCTTCCACCCTCCCTCCCCCCTTCTGGTTACAAAGGAAACCCTACGGGGACGGGCCCAACGGGGAAAGAGGGGTACTGGGAAAAGGGGAGGTCCCCCTCCCTCCCCTCCCCTCCCCCCTCCCCCTCCCCCCTAACCCTCTCCCTCCCCCTTCCCCCCTCCCCTCCTCCCTCCACACCTCCCTCCTCCCTCCCTCCCCTCCTCCCGGTTACAATGGAAACCCTACGAGGACGGGCCCAACGGGGAAAGAGGGGTACTGGGAAAAGGGGAGGTCCCCCTCCCTCCCCCTTACACGCTCCCTCCCTCCCCCTCCCCCTCTCCCTCCCCCCTCCCCTCCCCCCTCCCTCCCCCTCCCCTCCTCCCTCCACACCTCCCTCCTCCCTCCCCCCTACCCCCCTCCCTCCCCTCTCCCTCCTCCCCCTTCCCCCTCCCTCCCCCTCCCCTCCTCCCTCCCCCTCCCCTCCTCCCTCCACACCTCCCTCCTCCCTCCCTCCCCCTTCCCTACCTCCCCTCCTCCCGGTTACAATGGAAACCCTACGACGACGGGCCCAACGGGGAAAGAGGGGTACTGGGAAAACGGGTGGTCCCCCTCCCTCCCCCCTTCCCCCCTCCCTACCCCCTCCCTCCCCTCTCCCTCCCCCTTGCCCCTTCCCCCCTCCCCCTCCCCTCCCCCCTCCACACCTCCCTCCTCCCTTCCCTCCCCCCCACTCCCCTCCCGGTTACAATGGAAACCTTACGAGGACGGGCACAACGGGGAAAGAGGGGTACTGGGAAAAGGGGAGGTCCCCCTCCCTCCCCCTTCCACCCTCACCCCTTCCCCCCACCCCTCCCCCTCTCCCTCCCCCCTCCCTCCACCTCCCCCCCTTCCCCCCTCCCCCTCCCTCCCCCTCCCCTCCTCCCTCCACACCTCCCTCTTCCCTCCCTCCCCCCTCCCTCCCTGCCTCACGGTTACAATGGAAACCCTACGAGGACGGGCCCAACGGGGAAAGGGGTGTGCTGGGGAAAGGGGGGGGAGAGTAAGAGTGTATCTGGGGGAGAGAGAATGGGGGGGTCTGAGAATGGGGACTGGGGAGGGGGACAACAGGGGGCTTGGTGGTTTGGGGAAAGAAGAGTACTGGGAAAAGGGGAGGTACCCCTCCCTCCCCACTCTCCTCCCTCCCTCATCCCTCCCTCCCTCCCGTCCCAGCAGCGCTGACCGCCGGGAGGTGTAGTCGCCGTCGCCTCTCCCGCTGTTTGATTTCATTTATAACAAAGACATTTATTTAAAATGAGGAATGTGATTTTCATTAAGTTTGATTTTATTTATTTTAAAAAAGCTGATGCTCTATAGATAAGTTTATTTCCTTTTCAACAAAGAACGCTGTTTATTTTAAAGTAAAATAGACCCTCCCCCCACCCCCCTCCCTCCCCTCTCCCTCCCCATCCCCCTCCCCTCCTTCCCCCTCCCCTCCCCCCTCCACTCCACCCTCCCCTCCCCCCCTCCCTCCCACTTCCCTCCCTCCCATCCTCCCGGTTACAATGGAAACCCTACGAGGACGGGCCCAACGGGCCCACTCGGTCTAGTCTATCTATCTATCTATATACTACTAAAACTCTGCGGTCCAACATTCCGTATGTATGTATGTATATGTGTATGTACGGAAGATTCCGAAGAATTTCTGTCCATAACTTACAAACCCTACTCCTCCCTGAAGTTACACCAAAGCGCTACGATTTTTGTACCGCCATATTCACCATTAACGTGGGCAACTATTGTAAGTACTTTCGTTCAAATTGAAGCTACCTTTTTAAAGCTAGAGAGATATTAAAGTTTAAATTTTCATTTCTAACCCTTTTCTTGAAGGGGCTTCAGCGCGTGATGTCACAATGGCACCCGTGCACCAATCAGAGATCAGCTCGGTTTTAAATTTACATCTTCAGCTTGTGACGTCACAATGCTTGTGTGAGATTGTTGCAACATTGTTGCGAAAGGCAACTGCCAGTTTTTTAAAGTTGTGCAAGTCACTTAACATACACAGATCAGCATGGGGCCCCTATTCCCTCCCTCCCCCCCCCTTCTCCCCTCAACCCCTTCCTCCCCACTCCTTCCCACCTCCATCCCCACTCCCTCCCCCCCTCCCTCCCCCCTCAATCCCAACCTCCATCACCACTCAGCCCCTAACTCCCCCCCTCCCTCCTTCCCTCCATCCCACCCTCCCCCACTCCCTCCCCCCTCCCTCCACCATTCCATCCCTCTCCCCCTCCCCCCTCCTTCCACCCTCCCTCCCCCCCTCCCGGTTACAATGGAAACTATACGGGGACGGGCCCAACGGGGAAAGAGGGGTACTGGGAAAAGGGGAGGTCCCACTTCCCCCCTCAACCCCTTCCTCCCCCCTCCTTCCCACCTCAATCCCCACTCCCTCCCCCCTCCCTCCCCCCTCAATCCCAACCTCCATCACCACTCAGCCCCTAACTCCCCCGCTCCCTCCTTCCCTCCATCCCACCCTCCCCCACTCCCTCCCCCCTCCCTCCACCATTCCATCCCTCTCCCCCTCCCCCCTCCTTCCACCCTCCCTCCCCACTCCCGGTTACAATGGAAACCCTACGGGGACGGGCCCAACGGGGAAAGAGGGGTACTGGGAAAAGGGGAGGTCCCCCTTCCCCCCTCAACCCCTTCATCCCCCCTCCTTCCCACCTCCATCCCCACTCGCTCCCCCCCTCCCTCCCCCCTCAATCCCAACCTCCATCATCACACAGCCCCTAACTCCCCCCCTCCCTCCTTCCCTCCATCCCACCCTCCCCCACTCCCTGCCCCCTCCCTCCACCCTTCCATCCCTCTCCCCCTCCCACCTCCTTCCACCCTCCCTCCCCCCCTCCCGGTTACAATGGAAACCCTACGGGGACGAGCCCAACGGGGAAAGAGGGGTACTGGGAAAAGGGGAGATCCCCCTCCCTCCCCTCCCCCTACCCCCTTCCCCCCTCCCCTTCCCCCTCCCCTCCCCCCTCCCTCCCCCTCCCCTCCTCCCTTCACACCTCCCTCCTCCCTCCCCCCCCCCCTCCCGGTTACAATGGAAACCCTATGAGGACAGGCCCAACGGGGAAAGAGGGGTACTGGGAAAAGGGGAGGTCCCCCTTCCCCCTCAACCCCTTCATCCCCCCTCCTTCCCACCTCCATCCCCACTCCCTCCCCCCCTCCTCCCCCTCCCTCCCCAACTCCCTCCCCCCTCCCCCCTAACTCCCCCCTCCCTCCTTCCCTCCCTCCCCAATCCCTCCCCCCCTCCCTCCACCCTTCCATCCCTCTCCCCCCTCCTTCCACCCTCCCTCCCCCCTCCCGGTTACAATTGAAACCCTACGAGGACGGGCCCAACGGGGAAAGAGGAGTACTGGGAAAAGGGGAGGTCCCCTCCCTCCCCCCTTCCCCCTCCCCTCCCCCCTCCCCTCTCCCTCCCCCTCCCCCCTACCCCCCTCCCTCCCCTCCCCCCTCCCTCCCCTCCCCTCCTCCCTCCACACCTCCCTCCTCCCTCCCTCCCCCTTCCCGCCCTCCCCTCCCGGTTACAATGGAAACCCTACGAGGACGGGCCCAACGGGGAAAGAGGGGTACTGGGAAAAGGGGAGGTCCCCCTCCCTCCCTCCCCCCTCCCCTCTCCCTCCCCCCCTTCCCTCCTCCCTTCCCCCCTCCCCCTCCCATTCCCCCCTCCCTCCCCCCTACCCCCCTCCCTCCCCTCTCCCTCCCCCCTCCCCCCCTCCCCTCCCTCCTCCCTCCCCCTTCCCTCCCCCAACCCTCCCCCTTTCCTCCCCTCCCGGTTACAATGGAAACCCTACGAGGACGGGCCCAACGGGCCCACTCGGTCTAGTATACTACTAAAACTCTGCGGTCCAACATTCCGTATGTATGTATGTATATGTGTATGTACGGAAGATTCCGAAGAATTTCTGTCCATAACTTACAAACCCTACTCCTCCCTGAAGGTACACCAAAGCGCTACGATTTTTGTACCGCCATATTCACCATTAACGTGGGCAACTATTGTAAGTACTTTCGTTCAAATTGAAGTTACCTTTTTAAAGCTAGAGAGATATTAAAGTTTAAATTTTCATTTCTAACCCTTTTCTTGAAGGGGCTTCAGCGCGTGATGTCACAATGGCACCCGTGCACCAATCAGAGATCAGCTCGGTTTTAAATTTACATCTTCAGCTTGTGACGTCACAATGCTTGTGTGAGATTGTTGCAACATTGTTGCGAAAGGCAACTGCCAGTTTTTTAAAGTTGTGCAAGTCACTTAACATACACAGATCAGCATGGGGCCCCTATTCCCTCCCTCCCCCCCCCTTCTCCCCTCAACCCCTTCCTCCCCACTCCTTCCCACCTCCATCCCCACTCCCTCCCCCCCTCCCTCCCCCCTCAATCCCAACCTCCATCACCACTCAGCCCCTAACTCCCCCCCTCCCTCCTTCCCTCCATCCCACCCTCCCCCACTCCCTCCCCCCTCCCTCCACCATTCCATCCCTCTCCCCCTCCCCCCTCCTTCCACCCTCCCTCCCCCCCTCACGGTTACAATGGAAACTATACGGGGACGGGCCCAACGGGGAAAGAGGGGTACTGGGAAAAGGGGAGGTCCCACTTCCCCCCTCAACCCCTTCCTCCCCCCTCCTTCCCACCTCAATCCCCACTCCCTCCCCCCTCCCTCCCCCCTCAATCCCAACCTCCATCACCACTCAGCCCCTAACTCCCCCGCTCCCTCCTTCCCTCCATCCCACCCTCCCCCACTCCCTCCCCCCTCCCTCCACCATTCCATCCCTCTCCCCCTCCCCCCTCCTTCCACCCTCCCTCCCCCCTCCCGGTTACAATGGAAACCCTACGGGGACGGGCCCAACGGGGAAAGAGGGGTACTGGGAAAAGGGGAGGTCCCCCTTCCCCCCTCAACCCCTTCATCCCCCCTCCTTCCCACCTCCATCCCCACTCCCTCCCCCCCTCCTCCCCAACTCCCTCCCCCCTAACTCCCCCCTCCCTCCTTCCCTCCATCCCTCCCTCCCCCAATCCCTCCCCCTCCCTCCACCCTTCCATCCCTCTCCCCCTCCCCCCTCCTTCCACCCTCTCTCCCCCCTCCCGGTTACAATTGAAACCCTACGAGGACGGGCCCAACGGGGAAAGAGGGGTACTGGGAAAAGGGGAGGTCCCCCTCACTACCCCCTTCCCCCTCCCCTCCCCCCTTCCCCTCCCTCCCCCTCCCCCCTCCCTCCCCTCCCCCTCCCTCCCCTCCCCTCCTCCCTCCACCCCTCCCTCCTCCCTCCCTCCCCCTTCCCTCCCTCCCCTCCTCACGGTTACAATGGAAACCCTACGAGGACGGGCCCAACGGGGAAAGAGGGGTACTGGGAAAAGGGGAGATCCCCCTCCCTCCCCCTTCCCCCCTCTCCCCCTTACCTCCCCCCCTCCCTCCCCTCTCCCTCCCTCCTCCCCCCTTCCCCCCTCCCCCCCTCCCCTCCCCCTCCCCTCCTCCCTCCACACCTCCCTCCTCCCTCCCTCCCTCCCCCTTCCCTCCCTCCCCTCCTCCCGGTTACAATGGAAACCCTACGAGGACGGGCCCAATGGTGAAAGAGGGGTACTGGGAAAATGGGAGGTTCCCCTCCCTCCCCCCTCCCTCCCTTCTCCCTCCCCCCCTCCCTCCCCCTCCCCTTCCCCCCTCCCTCCCCTTCCCCCCTCCCCCCTCCCTACCCCTCCCCCCTACCCCCTTCCCTCCCCTCTCCCTCCTCCCTTCCCCCCTCCCCTCCCCCTCCCCTCCCCCTCCCCTCCCCCCTCCACACCTCCCTACTCCCTCCCTCGAAAAGCAACTGACAGAAGCACTAAGTAGCCGCGAATGTTTCAAAACCAGCACTTAACCGCGAATGTTTTTTTAAAAAGCACTTAACCGCGAATGTTTCAAAACAAGCAATTAAAAAGCACTTTTTTTAAAAAAGTATTTTTTTTTATTCCAAGAGAATGGGGGGGGGGTCTGAGAATGGGGACTGGGTAGGGGGACAACAGGGGTCGTTGCGGTGGGGGCTTGGTGGTGGGGGAAAGAGGGGTACTGGGAAAAGGGGAGGTCCCACTTCCCCCTCAACCTCTTCCTCCCCCCTCCTTCCCACCTCCATCCCGACTCTCTCCCCCCTCAATCCCAACCTCCATCACCACTCAGCCCCTAACTCACCCCTCCCTCCTTCCCTCCATCCGACCCTCCCCCACTCCCTCCCCCCCTCCCTCCACCCTTCCACCCCTCTCCCCCTCCTTCCACCCTCCCTCCCCCCCTCCCGGTTACAATGGAAACCCTACGGGGACGGGCCCAACGGTGAAAGAGGGGTACTGGGAAAAGGGGAGTTCCCCCTCCCTCCCCTCCTCCCTCCCCTCCCCCCTACCCCTCTTCCCCCCTCCCCCTCCCCTCCCTCACCCTCCCCTCCTCCCTCCACACCTCCCTCCTCCCTCCCTCCCCCCTCCCGGTTACAATGGAAACCCTACGAGGACGGGCCCAACGGGGAAAGAGGAGTACTGGGAAAAGGGGAGGTCCCCCTCCCTCCCCCCTTCCCGCTCCCCTCCCCCCTCCCCTCTCCCTCCCCCTCCCCCCTACCCCCCTCCCTCCCCTCCCCCCTCCCTCCCCTCCCCTCCTCCCTCCACACCTCCCTCCTCCCTCCCTCCCCCTTCCCGCCCTCCCGTCCTCCCGGTTACAATGGAAACCCTACGAGGACGGGCCCAACGGGGAAAGAGGGGTACTGGGAAAAGGGGAGGTCCCCCTCCCTCCCTCCCCCCTACCCACCTCCCTCCCCTCTCCCTCCCCCCTTCCCTCCTCCCTTCCCCCCTCCCCCCTCCCATCCCCCCCTCTCCCCCCTCCCTCCCCCCTACCCCCCTCCCTCCCCTCTCCCTCCCCCCTTCCCCCCTCCCCCCTCCCCTCCCTCCCCTCCTCCCTCCCCCTTCCCTCCCCTAACCCTCCCCCTTTCCTCCCCTCCCGGTTACAATGGAAACCCTACGAGGACGGGCCCAACGGGCCCACTCGGTCTAGTATACTACTAAAACTCTGCGGTCCAACATTCCGTATGTATGTATGTATATGTGTATGTACGGAAGATTCCGAAGAGTTTCTGTCCATAACTTACAAACCCTACTCCTCCCAGACGGTACACCAAAGCGCTACGATTTTTGTACCGCCATATTCACCATTAACGTGGGCAACTATTGTAAGTACTTTCGTTCAAATTGAAGCTGCCTTTTTAAAGCTAGAGCGATATTAAAGTTTAAATTTTCATTTCTAACCCTTTTCTTGAAGGGGCTTCAGCGCGTGATGTCACAATGGCACCCGTGCACCAATGAGAGATCAGCTCGGTTTTAAATTTACATCTTCAGCCTGTGACGTCACAATGCTTGTGTGAGATTGTTGCAACATTGTTGCGAAAAGCAACTGCCAGTTTTTTAAAGTTGTGCAAGTCACTTAACATACACAGATCAGCATGGGGCCCCTATTCCCTCCCTCCCCCCTTCCCCCCTCAACCCCTTCCTCCCCACTCCTTCCCACCTCCATCCCCACTCCCTCCCCCCCTCCTCCCCAACTCCCTCCCCACCTCCCTCACCCCTCCTCCCCTAACTCCCCCCCCTCCCTCCTTCCCTCCATCCTCCCCCCCATCCCTCCACCCTTCCATCCCTCTCCCCCTCCCCCCTCCTTCCACCCTCCCTCCCCCCCCTTCTGGTTACAAAGGAAACCCTACGGGGACGGGCCCAACGGGGAAAGAGGGGTACTGGGAAAAGGGGAGGTCCCCCTCCCTCCCCTTCCCCCCTCCCCTTCCCCCCTCCCCTTCCCCCTCCCCCTCCCCCCTCCACACCTCCCTCCTCCCTCCCTCCCCTCCTCCCGGTTACAATGGAAACCCTACGAGGACGGGCCCAACGGGGAAAGAGGGGTACTGGGAAAAGGGGAGGTTCCACTTCCCCCCTCAACCCCTTCCTCCCCCCTCCTTCCCACCTCCATCCCCACTCGCTCCCCCCCTCCCTCCCCCCTCAATCCCAACCTCCATCACCACTCAGCCCCTAACTCCCCCCCTCCCTCCTTCCCTCCATCCCACCCTCCCCCACTCCCTGCCCCCTCCCTCCACCCTTCCATCCCTCTCCCCCTCCCACCTCCTTCCACCCTCCCTCCCCCCCTCCCGGTTACAATGGAAACCCTACGGGGACGAGCCCAACGGGGAAAGAGGGGTACTGGGAAAAGGGGAGATCCCCCTCCCTCCCCTCCCCCTACCCCCTTCCCCCCTCCCCTTCCCCCCTCCCCTCCCCCTCTCCCTCCCCCTCCCCTCCTCCCTCCACACCTCCCTCCTCCCTCCCTCCCCCCCTCCCGGTTACAATGGAAACCCTATGAGGACAGGCCCAACGGGGAAAGAGGGGTACTGGGAAAAGGGGAGGTCCCCCTTCCCCCCTCAACCCCTTCATCCCCCCTCCTTCCCACCTCCATCCCCACTCCCTCCCCCCCTCCTCCCCCTCCCTCCCCAACTCCCTCCCCCCTCCCCCCTAACTCCCCCCTCCCTCCTTCCCTCCCTCCCCAATCCCTCCCCCCCTCCCTCCACCCTTCCATCCCTCTCCCCCCTCCTTCCACCCTCCCTCCCCCCCTCCCGGTTACAATTGAAACCCTACGAGGACGGGCCCAACGGGGAAAGAGGAGTACTGGGAAAAGGGGAGGTCCCCCTCCCTCCCCTCTTCCCCCTCCCCTCCCCCCTCCCCTCTCCCTCCCCCTCCCCCCTACCCCCCTCCCTCCCCTCCCCCCTCCCTCCCCTCCCCTCCTCCCTCCACACCTCCCTCCCTCCCCCTTCCCTCCCTCCCCTCATCCCGGTTACAATGGAAACCCTACGAGGACGGGCCCAACGGGGAAAGAGGGGTACTGGGAAAAGGGGAGATCCCCCTCCCTCCCCTCCCCCTACCCCCTTCCCCCCTCCCCTTCCCCCCTCCCCTCCCCCTCTCCCTCCCCCTCCCCTCCTCCCTCCACACCTCCCTCCTCCCTCCCTCCCCCCCTCCCGGTTACAATGGAAACCCCACGAGGACGGGCCCAACGGGCACACTTGTGCTAGTCTATATACTACTAAAACTCTGCGGTCCAACATTCCGTATGTATGTATGTATATGTGTATGTACGGAAGATTCCGAAGAATTTCTGTCCATAACTTACAAACCCTACTCCTCCCTGAAGGTACACCAAAGCGCTACGATTTTTGTACCGCCATATTCACCATTAACGTGGGCAACTATTGTAAGTACTTTCGTTCAAATTGAAGTTACCTTTTTAAAGCTAGAGAGATATTAAAGTTTAAATTTTCATTTCTAACCCTTTTCTTGAAGGGGCTTCAGCGCGTGATGTCACAATGGCACCCGTGCACCAATCAGAGATCAGCTCGGTTTTAAATTTACATCTTCAGCTTGTGACGTCACAATGCTTGTGTGAGATTGTTGCAACATTGTTGCGAAAGGCAACTGCCAGTTTTTTAAAGTTGTGCAAGTCACTTAACATACACAGATCAGCATGGGGCCCCTATTCCCTCCCTCCCCCCCCCTTCTCCCCTCAACCCCTTCCTCCCCACTCCTTCCCACCTCCATCCCCACTCCCTCCCCCCCTCCCTCCCCCCTCAATCCCAACCTCCATCACCACTCAGCCCCTAACTCCCCCCCTCCCTCCTTCCCTCCATCCCACCCTCCCCCACTCCCTCCCCCCTCCCTCCACCATTCCATCCCTCTCCCCCTCCCCCCTCCTTCCACCCTCCCTCCCCCCCTCACGGTTACAATGGAAACTATACGGGGACGGGCCCAACGGGGAAAGAGGGGTACTGGGAAAAGGGGAGGTCCCACTTCCCCCCTCAACCCCTTCCTCCCCCCTCCTTCCCACCTCAATCCCCACTCCCTCCCCCCTCCCTCCCCCCTCAATCCCAACCTCCATCACCACTCAGCCCCTAACTCCCCCGCTCCCTCCTTCCCTCCATCCCACCCTCCCCCACTCCCTCCCCCCTCCCTCCACCATTCCATCCCTCTCCCCCTCCCCCCTCCTTCCACCCTCCCTCCCCCCTCCCGGTTACAATGGAAACCCTACGGGGACGGGCCCAACGGGGAAAGAGGGGTACTGGGAAAAGGGGAGGTCCCCCTTCCCCCCTCAACCCCTTCATCCCCCCTCCTTCCCACCTCCATCCCCACTCCCTCCCCCCCTCCTCCCCAACTCCCTCCCCCCTAACTCCCCCCTCCCTCCTTCCCTCCATCCCTCCCTCCCCCAATCCCTCCCCCTCCCTCCACCCTTCCATCCCTCTCCCCCTCCCCCCTCCTTCCACCCTCTCTCCCCCCTCCCGGTTACAATTGAAACCCTACGAGGACGGGCCCAACGGGGAAAGAGGGGTACTGGGAAAAGGGGAGGTCCCCCTCACTACCCCCTTCCCCCTCCCCTCCCCCCTTCCCCTCCCTCCCCCTCCCCCCTCCCTCCCCTCCCCCTCCCTCCCCTCCCCTCCTCCCTCCACCCCTCCCTCCTCCCTCCCTCCCCCTTCCCTCCCTCCCCTCCTCACGGTTACAATGGAAACCCTACGAGGACGGGCCCAACGGGGAAAGAGGGGTACTGGGAAAAGGGGAGATCCCCCTCCCTCCCCCTTCCCCCCTCTCCCCCTTACCTCCCCCCCTCCCTCCCCTCTCCCTCCCTCCTCCCCCCTTCCCCCCTCCCCCCCTCCCCTCCCCCTCCCCTCCTCCCTCCACACCTCCCTCCTCCCTCCCTCCCTCCCCCTTCCCTCCCTCCCCTCCTCCCGGTTACAATGGAAACCCTACGAGGACGGGCCCAATGGTGAAAGAGGGGTACTGGGAAAATGGGAGGTTCCCCTCCCTCCCCCCTCCCTCCCTTCTCCCTCCCCCCCTCCCTCCCCCTCCCCTTCCCCCCTCCCTCCCCTTCCCCCCTCCCCCCTCCCTACCCCTCCCCCCTACCCCCTTCCCTCCCCTCTCCCTCCTCCCTTCCCCCCTCCCCTCCCCCTCCCCTCCCCCTCCCCTCCCCCCTCCACACCTCCCTACTCCCTCCCTCGAAAAGCAACTGACAGAAGCACTAAGTAGCCGCGAATGTTTCAAAACCAGCACTTAACCGCGAATGTTTTTTTAAAAAGCACTTAACCGCGAATGTTTCAAAACAAGCAATTAAAAAGCACTTTTTTTAAAAAAGTATTTTTTTTTATTCCAAGAGAATGGGGGGGGGGTCTGAGAATGGGGACTGGGTAGGGGGACAACAGGGGTCGTTGCGGTGGGGGCTTGGTGGTGGGGGAAAGAGGGGTACTGGGAAAAGGGGAGGTCCCACTTCCCCCTCAACCTCTTCCTCCCCCCTCCTTCCCACCTCCATCCCGACTCTCTCCCCCCTCAATCCCAACCTCCATCACCACTCAGCCCCTAACTCACCCCTCCCTCCTTCCCTCCATCCGACCCTCCCCCACTCCCTCCCCCCCTCCCTCCACCCTTCCACCCCTCTCCCCCTCCTTCCACCCTCCCTCCCCCCCTCCCGGTTACAATGGAAACCCTACGGGGACGGGCCCAACGGTGAAAGAGGGGTACTGGGAAAAGGGGAGTTCCCCCTCCCTCCCCTCCTCCCTCCCCTCCCCCCTACCCCTCTTCCCCCCTCCCCCTCCCCTCCCTCACCCTCCCCTCCTCCCTCCACACCTCCCTCCTCCCTCCCTCCCCCCTCCCGGTTACAATGGAAACCCTACGAGGACGGGCCCAACGGGGAAAGAGGAGTACTGGGAAAAGGGGAGGTCCCCCTCCCTCCCCCCTTCCCGCTCCCCTCCCCCCTCCCCTCTCCCTCCCCCTCCCCCCTACCCCCCTCCCTCCCCTCCCCCCTCCCTCCCCTCCCCTCCTCCCTCCACACCTCCCTCCTCCCTCCCTCCCCCTTCCCGCCCTCCCGTCCTCCCGGTTACAATGGAAACCCTACGAGGACGGGCCCAACGGGGAAAGAGGGGTACTGGGAAAAGGGGAGGTCCCCCTCCCTCCCTCCCCCCTACCCACCTCCCTCCCCTCTCCCTCCCCCCTTCCCTCCTCCCTTCCCCCCTCCCCCCTCCCATCCCCCCCTCTCCCCCCTCCCTCCCCCCTACCCCCCTCCCTCCCCTCTCCCTCCCCCCTTCCCCCCTCCCCCCTCCCCTCCCTCCCCTCCTCCCTCCCCCTTCCCTCCCCTAACCCTCCCCCTTTCCTCCCCTCCCGGTTACAATGGAAACCCTACGAGGACGGGCCCAACGGGCCCACTCGGTCTAGTATACTACTAAAACTCTGCGGTCCAACATTCCGTATGTATATGTGTATGTACGCAAAGATTCCGAAGAGTTTCTGTCCATAACTTACAAACCCTACTCCTCCCTGACGGTACACCAAAGCGCTACGATTTTTGTACCGCCATATTCACCATTAACATGGGCAACTATTGTAAGTACTTTCGTTCAAATTGAAGCTGCCTTTTTAAAGCTAGAGAGATATTAAAGTTTAATTTTCATTTCTAACCCTTTTCTTGAAGGGGCTTCAGCGCGTGATGTCACAATGGCACCCGTGCACCAATGAGAGATCAGCTCGGTTTTAAATTTACATCTTCAGCTTGTGACGTCACAATGCTTGTGTGAGATTGTTGCAACATTGTTGCGAAAGGCAACTGCCAGTTTTTTAAAGTTGTGCAAGTCACTTAACATACACAGATCAGCATGGGGCCCCTATTCCCTCCCTCCCCCCCCTTCCCCCCTCAACCCCTTCCTCCCCACTCCTTCCCACCTCCATCCCCACTCCCTCCACCCCTCCTCCCCAACTCCCTCCCCACCTCCCTCACCCCTCCTCCCCTAACTCCCCCCCCTCCCTCCTTCCCTCCATCCCTCCCCCCCTCCCTCCACCCTTCCATCCCTCTCCCCCTCCCCCCTCCTTCCACCCTCCCTCCCCCCTTCTGGTTACAAAGGAAACCCTACGGGGACGGGCCCAACGGGGAAAGAGGGGTACTGGGAAAAGGGGAGGTCCCCCTCCCTCCCCTCCCCTCCCCCTCCCCCCTAACCCTCTCCCTCCCCCTTCCCCCTCCCCTCCTCCCTCCACACCTCCCTCCTCCCTCCCTCCCCTCCTCCCGGTTACAATGGAAACCCTACGAGGACGGGCCCAACGGGGAAAGAGGGGTACTGGGAAAAGGGGAGGTCCCCCTCCCTCCCCCCTTCCCCCATCCCATCCCCCCTCCCTCTCCTCTCCCTCCCCCTTCCCCCCGTTCCCCCCTCCCCTTCCCCCATCCCTCCACACCTCTCTCCTCCCTCCCTCCCCTTCCCTCCCTCCCATCCTCCCAATGCTTGTTTGAGATGGGTGCTACATTGTTTCGAAAAGCACCACTAACAGATCGCAGTGAGAAGCACTATGTGACCGCGAATGTTTCAAAACAAGCACTTAAAAAGCACTTATCTTTTTTTAAAGTATTTTTTTTAATTGCAAGTCACTTAACATACACAGATCAGCATTGGGCCCCTATGCTCGTGGGCCACCGGGGCAAGTGTTTCCCGGTTACAATGGAAACCCTACGGGGACGGGCCCAACGGGGAAAGAGGGGTACTGGGAAAAGGGGAGATCCCCCTCCCTCCCCTCCCCCCTACTCCCTCCCCCCTTCCCCCCTCCCCTTCCCCCCTCCCCTCCCCCCTCCCTCCCCCTCCCCTCCTCCCTCCACACCTCCCTCCCTCCCCCCTCCCGGTTACAATGGAAACCCTATGAGGACGGGCCCAACGGGGAAAGAGGGGTACTGGGAAAAGGGGAGGTCCCCCTTCCCCCCTCAACCCCTTCATCCCCCCTCCTTCCCACCTCCATCCCCACTCCCTCCCCCCCTCCTCCCCCTCCCTCCCCAACTCCCTCCCCCCTCCCCCCTAACTCCCCCCTCCCTCCTTCCCTCCCTCCCCAATCCCTCCCCCCCTCCCTCCACCCTTCCATCCCTCTCCCCCCTCCTTCCACCCTCCCTCCCCCCCTCCCGGTTACAATTGAAACCCTACGAGGACCGGCCCAACGGGGAAAGAGGAGTACTGGGAAAAGGGGAGGTCCCCCTCCCTCCCCCCTTCCCCTCCCCCCTACCCCCCTCCCTCCCCTCCCCCCTCCCTCCCCTCCCCTCCTCCCTCCACACCTCCCTCCTCCCTCCCTCCCCCTTCCCGCCCTCCCCTCCTCCCGGTTACAATGGAAACCCTACGAGGACGGGCCCAACGGGGAAAGAGGGGTACTGGGAAAAGGGGAGGTCCCCCTCCCTCCCCCCTACCCACCTCCCTCCCCTCTCCCTCCCCCCTTTCCCTCCTCCCTTCCCCCCTCCCCTCCCCCTCCCATCCCCCCCTCTCCCCCTCCCTCCCCCCTACCCCCTCCCTCCCCTCTCCCTCCCCCCTCCCCTCCCCCCCTCCCCTCCCCTCCTCCCTCCCCCTTCCCTCCCCCAACCCTCCCCCTTTCCTCCCCTCCCGGTTACAATGGAAACCCTACGAGGACGGGCCCAACGGGCCCACTCGGTCTAGTATCTAATAAAATGGACTTATATTCATTGGTTAGTTGGATTAAAAGGCAATCTCATTGAAGTACAAAAAGGATTGTGAACTATTGATAGGATTGAACAAAATATAATTGCATGGTAATGAGACAAGAAGAAATGTCCTCGAAGGGTTGTGAAGCCTGTGGGCGGCACGGGCTTACCGGGTTCTCCGGTTTCCTTCTACATCCAAAGACACAAGTTAATTGTCATTGTGTGTGTAGGTTAGTGTTGGTGTACGTAGATCGCTGGTCGGCTTGGACTCGGTTGGCCACAGGGCCTGTTTACACGCTATATCTCTAAATTAAAAGCTTAAGAATTCTTTATGCCGTGGTTGAGATCAGGTGGTTTCCAGACAGTGAGGAATCGAAAGGTGTGAGCATTGTGTGTGGGAAAAAATGTGGGAGTGATGTTCCACTGACTTTTACTTACAAGTCTCTTCAACTTGAATAAAGGAGACTTTGAAGGTATGAGATGGGAATTGGCTCGGATAGACTGGCAAATTATGCTTAAAGGGTTGACAATGGAGATGCAATGGCAAAGTTTTAAGGAGCGCATGGATGAACTCCAGAAAATGTTTGGAGAAAAAATAAAACTGGGAAGGCGACTCAACCGTGGCTGACGAGGGAAGTCAAGGATCGTGTTACATCCAAGGAAGAGGCATATAAATTGGCCAGAAAATGCGGCAAACCAGAGGACTGGGAGAAATTTAGAACTCAACAGAGGACACGCGGTTAATTAAGAGGGGGAAAAAAGAGCATAAAAAAAGCTTGCGGGGAATATAAAAACAGACTGTAAAAGTTTCTTTAGGTATGTAAAAAAAAAAAGATTAATGAAGATGAATATAGGTCCCTTACAGTCAGAGACAGGTGAATTTATAATGGGAAACAAGGAAATGGCAGAACAGTTAAACGAGTACTTTGTTTCTGTCTTCACTAAGGAAGACACTAATAATCTCCCAGAAATACTAGGGGACCGAGGATCTAGTGGGAGGGAGGAAATGAAGGGAATCCACATTAGTCAGAAAATGGTGTTCGGTAAACTGTTGGGACTGAAGGCAGATAAATCCCCAGGGCCTGATGGTCTGCATCCCAGGGTACTCAAAGAGGTGGCCCTAGAAATCGTGGATGCATTGGTAATCATTTTCCAATGTTCACTCGACTCTGGATCAGTTCCTGTGGACTGGAGGGTAGCCAATGTAACTCCACTTTTTAAGAAAGGAGGGAGAGAGAAAACAGGGAATTATAGATCAGCTAGCCTTACATCAGTAGTGGGGAAGATGCTGGAGTCGATTGTTAAAGATGTTATAGCAACCCATTTGGAAAGCAGTGACAGGATCTGTCAAAGTCAGCATGGATTTATGAAGGGAAATCATGCTTGACTAATATTCTGGAATTTTTTGAGCATGTAACAAGTAGAATGGATAAGGGAGAGCCAGTAGATGTGGTGTATCTGGACTTTCAAAAAGCCTTTGACAAGGTCCCACACAAGAGATTAGTGTGCAAAATAAGCACATGGTATTGGGGGTAGGGTATTGATAAGGATAGAGAACTGTTTGGCAGACAGGAAGCAAAGAGTAGGAATTAACGGGTCCTTTTCAGAATGGCAGGCAGGCAGGCAGGTGCCGCAAGGCTCAGTGCTGGGACCCCAGTTATTTACAATATATATTAACGATTTAGACAAGGGAATTAAATGTAACATCTCTAAGTTTGTGGATGACACAAAGCTGGGTGGCAGTGTGATCTGCAAGGAGGATGCTATGAGGTTGCAGGGTGACTTGGGTGAGTGGGCAGATGCATGGCAGATGCAGTATAATGTGGATAAGTGTGAGGTTATCCACTTTGGTGGCAAGAACAGGAAAGCTGATTATTATCTGAATGGTGTCAGATTAAAAGGGGAGGTGCAACGAGTCCTGGGTGTGCTTGTACATCAGTCGCTGAAAGTAAGCGTGCAGGTACAGCAGGCAGTGAAGAAAGCTAATGGCATGTTGGCCTTCATTGCCAGAGGATTTGTGTTTAGGAGCAAGGAGGTCCTTCTGCAGTTGTACAGGGCCCTGATAAGACCACATGTGGAATAATGTGTGCAGTTTTGTGTGTCCAACCTTGTGTGGAGGGATAGTAAGTTGCCTGATCTGTGTCCAAACCTGTTCTCCCTGTAGCCCAGTGAAAATGAGTCAAGGTTAGGTGGTGCTTCATTATTTTGGAAAGGGATGAGAATCCACGTGTTCTGGATGATTTTATTTCTGGGGAGTAAATACTTTCTTCAAAGTGTGTTGCGTGCCACCATGTCAGGTGTAAGCTTCAGGTAGAGAACCAACTTCTGCACCCTCAAGGTCGGCAGTGGGAGGCACCCCCGGGGCCTGAAGGCTCGAGGTGGCCGGGTGAGGAGAGGAGGGGCGATGGTTCACGGGGCGATCCAGACGGAGGCCTTGTTGGCCGGCTACAGCTGGGACTGGGGAATGGCCCCAAACCCTGGCGTCTCTTGCATATAGACGCAGTGGGCTGTTTCTATGTATTATGCATTTATTGTACTTCTGTACGACAATAATCTCCTGATCCGTATGCAGAAAAATAATTTAATTATACCTTGGTACACGTGATAATAAAGGATCATTGCAGAGGTTGACTTGGTTTCACCACTCCCTCCAGTCTGGGACTGCTGTGCTCGGCATTGTCTTGGCGTGACGAGGGTCCAGGATGTGTCGTGTCCAAGTTGTGGGACAAAGTTTCATCGCCGAGTATTTTGTTGCATCATTGATTCACTGAGATTCTCAGAATTATTGGTGCAAAATACTCTTCCAAAGCTGCTCTTCCTTTGTGCTTCCAACATCTCACTGGCAACCCATAGTCAGAGAGGTCCGGCTGCCAGTGTAAACCTGCATCTACTGTTCCTTTCTACACATACCTGTCTGGCACCCACCCAGGCAGATGTTCTTCCAGACGTGTTGATGAGGCTCCATCTTGCAGAGATGCTTCCAATGGACCAGCTGAAGCCAGGGTGGTCATTTTGAACAGACATGGCTATGAGCTTTCACAATGACAATGGTCCCCACTGGTGTAAACAGGGCTTGTGGGTTGGGGGATGTGGGGAAATGTTTCTGGTCCCATTGTGAGGTTATTCTAAACCTATCAGCACCAAGTGAGGGCACGTCAATATTGATAAAACCCACAAATAATTGTGATTGATATTTATTTAAATCTTTCTTGTGCTTATCATTTTCTGTGACACGGAGTAAAGAACAGCATCCGGGAAATTGGTGCGTTTGGACTATTTTGAACACAAAGATCATGTGGGGAAAATTACGTCTCGTGTCAAATTGGAGGAAGGATTTCCAGCTGCGGGCAGTAATTACAACTCGTGGTGTTTGGGGAAATACCGAAGGCTCTCCTTTCTCCCCACCGATTCTGCTCCACGCTCTGCATCGATCAGCCCACACACTTCACACAGGCAGACAAATACTCTCCTCTCTGCAACTATTATGCTGTCAAAACTCATCATCTGCTAACAAACGAACCATTCTCCAAACGTTAATCACTACCTTTACACATTTGCATTGGAAATGTGACAAATGAAGATTCTATGTTTAAATCACATGGATCTTATATTATGTACTCACTCTGAGGAAGAATGGAAATTTCTTCCCGTAAAATCCAACCCGGAAAAATTCAGGTTCCAGACGCTGTTGGTCCATAATCTTGTCGTAGAAAGCAGCTTCCATCATCTGGGGAATGAGTGTGCAAATAAATACAGCTGCTCACAATCACCTCTGTCGGTAACACAGACTTTCACACCACATGCATCTTTGATCCAACTCTTGAATGATACTTTACCCTCATCTTGCTGAGATTGCGATAATCGTAGAAGCTTTCATATTGGTCCGCTAACTCACGGCAAAGAATTATCCCATTTTCCCAGCACTAGAAAAAAGATAACAAGTCAATGTTTGTGCTGGAATTCACTGGAATTCAGAAAGCTTTAGAAGGATGAGAGGGGATCGTATGGAAACATATAAAATTCTTATGGGATTGGACAGGCTAGACGCAGGAAAAATGTTCCCGATGTTGGGGGAGTCCAGAACCAGGGGTCACACAGTTTAAGAATAAGGGGTCGGCCATTTAGGACTGAGATGAGGAAAAACCTTTTCACCCAGAGAGTTGTGAATCTGTGGAATTCTCTGCCACAGAAGGCAGGGGAGGCCAATTCATACGATGTTTTCAAGGGAGAGTTAGATATAGCTCTTAGGGCTAACGGAATCAAGGGATATGGGGAGAAAGCAGGAACAGGGTGCTGATTTAGGATGATCAGCCATGTGATCATATTGAATGGCGGTGCTGGCTCGAAGGGCCGAATGACCTACTCCTGCACCTTGTTTCTATGTTTCTATCAACACTGAGAACCAGATAAATCATCAGTTTCCACCCCAACTCAAGTCGATGGAAAGGAAGGTTGCTTTGGATGTACAATGAGGAGTAACACTGCCAATGGATTAGATGAACACCAAAACTCGGTGAGATCTGGTACTAAATCTCCAGTCATTCTCAACAATGGTCAACAATGGTTAAAGCACACGGTATACAAACTTAAAGCACACGGTATACAAACTTAAAGCACACGGTATACAAACTTAAGCACACGGTATTGGGGGTTCAGTGTTGAGGTGGATAGAGAATTGGTTGGCGGACAGGAAGCAAAGAGTAGGAATAAACGGGTCCTTTTCGGAATGGCAGGCAGTGACTAGTGGGGTACCGCAAGGCTCGGTGCTGGGCCCCCAGTTATTTACGATATATATTAATGATTTGGACGAGGGAATTGAATGCAACATCTCTAAGTTTGCGGATGACACGAAGCTGGGTGGCAGTGTTAGCTGCGAGGAGGATGCTAGGAGGCTGCAGAGTGACTTGGATAGATTAGGCGAGTGGGCAAATGCATGGCAGATGCAATATAATGTGGATAAATGTGAGGTTATCCACTTTGGTGGCAAGAACAGGAAAGCAGAGTATTACCTGAATGGTGGCCAATTAGGAAAAGGGGAGATGCAACGTGACCTGGGTGTCATGGTGCACCAGTCATTGAAAGCAAGCGTGCAGGTGCAGCAGGCAGTGAAGAAAGCGAAAGGTATGTTAGCATTCATAGCAAGAGGATTTGAGTATAGGAGCAGGGAAGTTCTGCTGCAGTTGTACAGGGCCTTGGTGAGACCGCACCTGGAGTATTGTGTACAGTTTTGGTCTCCTAATCTGAGGAAAGACATTCTAGCCTTAGAGGGAGTACAGAGAAGGTTCACCAGATTGATTCCTGGGATGGCGGGACTTTCATATGAAGAAAGACTGGATAGACTAGGCTTATACTCGCTGGAATTTAGAAGACTGAAGGGGGATCTTATAGAAACATATAAAATTCTTAAAGGGTTGGAGAGGCTAGATGTGGGAAGATTGTTCCCGATGTTGGGGAAGTCCAGAACTAGGGGTCACAGCTTAAGGATAAGGGGGAAGTCTTTTAGGACCGAGATGAGAAAACATTTCTTCACACAGAGAGTGGTGAGTCTGTGGAATTTTCTGCCACAGAAGGTAGTTGAGGCCAGTTCATTGGCTATATTTAAGAGGGAGTTAGATGTGGCCCTGGTGGCTAAAGGGATCAGAGGGTATGGAGAGAAGGCAGGTACAGGTTACTGAGCTGGATGATCAGCCATGATCATATTGAATGGCGGTGCAGGTTCGAAGGGCGAATGGCCTACTCCTGCACCTATTTTCTATGTTTCTATGTTTCTATAGAGTCACACAACATGGAAACAGACCAACCTGCCCATGCCGACCAAGATGCCCCATCTATACTAGTCCTACCTACCCACGTTTAGCCCATATCCCTCTAAACCTTTCACTAGCAATTTATCAGGTACCAGTTGATCAATACCAGGAGAACCTGTGGAGTTACTGGACCCAGAAACGTGACCAGATGTCATTCCTTGATAGAGGCATCACTGGTGGATAAAATGGTGAAGGAGGCACATGGACACGTTTGCCTTCCACAATCAGGATACTGAGAACAGGAGTTGGGACATCACATTAACCATACGCGACATTGACACTGTGCACCGTTCTGGTTACCCTGCAACATGAGGGATGTCATTAAACCGTAAAGAGTGCGCACAGGATGTAACCAGTAATGGAGGATTTGAGTTATAAGGATCTGTCTAGGCGTGCCGAAAGCCTTCTTCACCGTTCAGTCTGCCTGTGACACATCTTTCAGGGAACTATGTACTTATGCTCCGAGATCACTCTATGCTAAAACATTCCTTTGGATGCTGCCATTCACTGTGAAGGTCCTAGCCGGGTTTGACTTCCCAAAATGCAAACACCTCACACTTATCTTAATTAAACTTCATTTGCCATTCCTCTGAACAATTGCTAATCGATCAAGATCCTGCTGTAATTCTTGATAACATTCTTCACTGTCTGTGATACCAACTATTGAAGTGTCATCTGCAAACTTACTAATCATGCCTTCTACATTTTCAGCCAAATCATTGATATAAACCACAAATAGCAATGGACCCAGCATCAAACCCTGAGGTACACCACTGGTCATGGGCCTCCAGTCCAAGAAACAACCTTCCACCATCACCTTCTGCTTCCTTCCAAGAAGCCAATTCTCTATCCAGTCGGCTATCTCTCCCTGGGTCCCATGTGATCTAACCTTCCAGAGCAGCCGACCAAGCGGAACCTTATTAAAGGTTTTGTTGGTGCGTATAGATTACATCTACCACCCTGCCTTCATATTCATGGTGGCTCCTTCAAAAAAATCAAGTTTGTGAGGCACAAGGTCCCATGTAGACTATCCCGAATCAGCCCCTGTCCATCCAAATGCATGTATATCCCCTCCAGTAACAGGTGTCAGGCTGAAGATAGACACAAAAAACTGGAGTAACTCAGCGGGTCAGGCAGCATCTCTGGAGAGAAGGAATAGGCGACATTTCGGGTCGAGACCCTTCTTCAGTCTGAGCAGGCCCAGCCTGAGATGCTGCCTGACCCGTTGAGTTACTCCAGCTTTTTGTGTCTATCAGCATCTCCAGTTCCTTCCTGCACATAGTTTCTACCATCACTGATGCTGCTGAGGACAATCTACTTTTATTTCACATTTACAGCAACCACAGTAATTTGCTTCTGGAGAAGAAAATAATAATGTCTGTGTACCAAACTGGAAGGAGGCAGAGCATGCTTGGTGATTGGTGTGTGTCTTGTACCAAATAATAATGTCTGTGTACCAAACTGGAAGGAGGCAGAGCATGCTTGGTGATTGGTGTGTGTCTTGTACCAAATAATAATGTCTGTGTACCAAACTGGAAGGAGGCAGAGCATGCTTGGTGATTGGTGTGTGTCTTGCAGCCGCAGTGTGTCCCATTGCCAAGACGGATTGGCCACGTCTCAGACACATGGACTGTACTGCCAGCAAGTGTGGGATGCATTATTCAGTGGCAGCTTTACTGTTGTGTTGCAGGCTTTGCCCTGGCAGATCCTGCGACCTGGAGCACTTTGCCAGAGCCCGGGTCTAGCATCGTTCACTCTCGGGTATCTCCGATCAGCAAAATCTTTTTCAGCCAGAGAGTTGTGAATCTATGGAATTCTCTGCCACAGAAGGCAGTGGAGGTCAATTCACTGGATGTTTTCAACAGAGAGTTAGATTTAGCTCTCAGGGCTAACGAAATCAAGGGATAGGGGAAAAAGCAGGAACAGGGTACTGATTTTGGATGATCAGCCATGATCATATTGAATGGCGGTGTTGGCTCAAAGGGCCGAATGGCCTCCTCCTGCACCTATTTTCTATGTTTCTGTGTTACCTTTGACTCCTTACTAATCAAGTCTTACTAATTAATGTAGAGAGGTTGTATCCACTAGTGGGAGAGTCTAGGACCAGAGGGCACAACCTCAGAATTAAAGGACGTTCTTTTAGGAAGGAGATGAGGAGACTAAAATACCACTAAAATACTTGTTCCTTGACAAAGTGGCTTCTTTAATTCATTTCTTTAGTCAGAGGGTGGTGACTCTGTGGAATTCTTTACCACAGAAGGCTATGGAGGCCGTCAGTGGATATATTTAAGGCAGAGATAGATAGATTCTTGATTAGTGCGGGTGAATCATCGAAGGGAAGATAAAGGAGTAAATATAGCCAATGAACTGGCCTCAACTACCTTCTGTGGCAGAGAATTCCACAGATTCACCACTCTCTGTGTGAAAAAAGACTTTCTCATCTCGGTCCTAAAAGACTTCCCCCTTATCCTTAAACTGTGACCCCTTGTTCTGGACTTCCCCAACATCGGGAACAATCTTCCTGCATCTAGCCTGTCCAACCCCTTAAGAATTTTGTAAGTTTCTATAAGATCCCCCCTCAATCTTCTAAATTCCAGCGAGTACAAGTCGAGTCTATCCAGTCTTTCTTCATATGAAAGTCCTGCCATCCCAGGAATCAATCTGGTGAACCTTCTCTGTACTCCCTCTATGGCAAGAATGTCTTTCCTCAGATTAGGAGACCAAAACTGTACGCAATACTCTAGGTGTGGTCTCACCAATGCCCTGTACAACTGCAGCAGAACCTCCCTGCTCCTATACTCAAATCTCCTCGCTATGAATGCCAACATACCTTTCGCTTTCTTCACTGCCTGCTGCACCTGCATGCCTACTTTCAATGACTGGTGTACCACGACACCCAGGTCTCGTTGCATCTCCCCTTTTCCTAATCGGCCACCATTCAGATAATAGTCTGCTTTCCTGTTCTTGCCACCAAAGTGGATAACCTCACATTTATCCACATTATACTGCATCTGCCATGCATTTGCCCACTCTCCTAATCTATCCAAGTCACTCTGCAGCCTCCTAGCATCCTCCTCACAGCTAACACTGCCCCCCAGCTTCGTGTCATCCGCAAACTTGGAGATGTTGCATTCAATTCCCTCGTCCAAATCATTAATATATATTGTAAATAGCTGGGGTCCCAGCACTGAGCCTTGCGGTACCCCACTAGTCACTGCCTGCCATACTGAAAAGGACCCGTTTATTCCTACTCTTTGCTTCCTGTCTGCCAGCCAGTTCTCTATCCACATCAATACTGAGCCCATAATACCGTGTGCTTTAAGTTTGCATACTAATCTCTTATGTGGGACCTTGTCGAAAGCCTTCTGGAAGTCCAGATATAACACATCCACTGGTTCTCACTTATCCACTCTACTAGTTACATCCTCGAAAAATTCTATAAGATTCGTCAGACATGATTTACCTTTCATAAATCCATGCTGACTTTGTCCAATGATTTCACCACTTTCCAAATGTGCTGCTATCCCATCTTTAATAACTGACTAGCATTTTCCCCACTACCGATGTTAGACTAACTGGTCTGTAATTCCCCGTTTTCTCTCTCCCTCCCTTTTTGAAAAGTGGGATTACATTAGCTACCCTCCAATCCTCAGGAACTACTCCAGAATCTAAAGAGTTTTGAAAAATTATCACTAATGCATCCACTATTTCTGGGGCTACCTCCTTAAGCACTCTGGGATGCAGCCTTTCTGGCCCTGGGGATTTATCGGCCTTTAATCCATTAACAGGGACAAGGCAGGAGAATGGGGTTGAGAGGGAGAGATAGATCAGCCATGATCGAAGGGCAGAGCAGACCCGATGGGCCGAATGGCCTAATTCTGCTCCTGTGCCTTATGGTCTTATGATAAAAGTCGTCTGGGCTGCAGCACTTTGCTCATCCATCTGCTTTGCCCTGAAGGTGGACTTGACGACTCCTCCCACCGTCTGGCATTAGATCCCACCAGCTCTGTGATCTGTCCCCATTCCACAGCTGTGTTTGAGTCAGAGGCTGGAGAACCTTGTGCGTGAATGATTGGGACACAGTAACACCTCTCACGACATGCACGCCATTACCCAGAGCCTTGGGGTGCATTACACACCGTGTTCCACACTCATCTACACTGAGTCTCCACAATGAGAACTAGCAGCAGGGAGCTTTGAAAGGCAAGGCACGAATATTCCCTAAAGAGCTATTTGGAAACTTGTTTTGAATTTTCTGCTGCCACTGATATCTGCTGATGCATCAGCAGATACTGCAATGTGAGTTTCTCCACATCTCTAGTGCTGCTCGACTCCAGTCCCCACAAACCTGTGAACCTTTTATACTGTTGTCCACTGTGGCACAGAGGGAGGTCACTCTGCACTCATAGTTCGGTCAATGCCCCAACGTCAGGGATCTCACAGCCCCGTCTACAGGCAGGGTCACTGCCAAAACAGCCAAGATTTAGCTCTTAGGGCTAACGGAATCAAGGGATATGGGGGAGAAAGCAGGAACGGGGTACTGATTGTGGATGATCAGCCATAATCATATTGAATGGCGGTGCTGGCTCGAAGTGCCGAATGGCCTCCTCCTGCACCTATTGTCTATGTTTCACACACGCTGGAGACGGCACAGATTCCCGTTGTCAGACAGAAGTGTAGCATGGCATTGCTGTCTGTCGGATACGTGAAGGCTTCAGTAATCGTGGAGCTGCAGTGTTCCACAGTCGCACTAATCACAGCGTGTCGTGCTCTTGCCGGGTGATTGCTGGCTCTGCCACTCACCTCAGAGTGTCGGACCGTGTATCAACCCTCACTACAGCTAGACCCACTAGCAGCCGGTAAACTCCTCACAGAGTCAAGGGCAAACAGGGGGCAGTGTCTTCACAGGGTGCAGTGTCACAGAGTCATAGAGTGATACAGCGTGGAAACAGGCCCTTCAGCACAACTTGCCCACACCGACCAACATGTTTCATTTACACTTGTCCTACCTGCCCACGTTTGGTCCATATTCCTCCAAACCTGTCCTATCCATGTACCTGTCTAACTGCTTCTTAAATGTTGGGATAGTCCCAGGCTCAACTACTTCCTCTGGCAGCTTGTTCCATACACCCTCCACCCTCTGTGTGAAAAGGTTACCCCCCCCCCCCCTCCCCCCGGATTCCTATTAAATCTTTTCCCCTTCACCTTAAACCTACATCCTCTGGTCCTCGATTCCCCTACTCTGGGCAATAGACTCTGTGCATCTACGCCATCTATTCCTCTCATGATTTTATAAGGTGTCTGTCTTCAGACACTTATAGTCCAACAGGGAGTTCAATATCTTCAATAGGAGTACAGTCTTCACAGGCTCATGGTCAAATAGGGAGTACGTCTTAGTTTAGTTAAGAGAAGCTACGTGGAAACCGGCCCTTCAGCTCAATGAGTCTGTACCAACCAGCGATCACCTGTACATTAGTTCTATCCTACACACGAGGGCCAATTTACTGAATGCAATTAACCCCTGCAAACCTACACGTCTTTGGGATATGCCCAAACCTCAAATGTAAAACATACAAAGCCAACAAAGCCACAAATCTAACCAATTCACCTTTCCTCCCACTGTCTAGTTTGTCAACACCAATCGATAACAATTGACAAAATGGGATCAATATAATTGAGCACTGTCCAATTTCAAATCCAGTTCAGAATATTACAGATGCAACAATTACACCTGCTGCAAGTCATTTCAAATTATAAAGATGCTCTCATAACATAAACAAGTATCACATACAGTGCCCTCCTTAATGTTTGGGACAAAGACCTATCATTTATTTATTTGCCTCTGTACTCCACAATTTGGGATTTGTAATAGAAAAAATCACATGTGGTTAATGTACGCATTGTCAGATTTTATTAAAGGCCATTTTTATACATTTTGGTTTCACTATATCAGAATTACAGCTATGTTTATACATATACAGTTCCACCATTCCAGGGCACCATCATGTTTGGGACACATGGCTTCACAGGTGTTTGTAATTGCTCAGGTGTGTTTAAATGCCTCCTTAATGCAGGTATAAGAGAGCTCTCAGCGCCCAGTCTTTCCTCCAGTCTTTCCATCACCTTTGGAAACTTTTATTGCTGTTTATCAACATGAGGACCAAAGTTGTGCCAATGAAAGTCAAAGAAGTCATTATGAGACTGAGAAACAAGAATAAAACTGTTAGAGACATCAGCCAAACCTTAGGCTTACCAAAATTAACTGTTTGGAACATCATTAAGCAGAAAGAGAGCACTGGTGAGCTTACTAATCGCAAAGGGACTGGCAGGCCAAGGATGACCTCCACAGCCGATGACAGAAGAATAAAGAAAAATCCCCAAACACCTGTCCGACAGATCAGAAACACTCTTCAGGAGTCAGGTGTGGATTTGTCAATGACCACTGTCTGCAAAAGACTTCATGAATAGAAATACAGAGGCTACACTGCAAGATGCAAACTACTGGTTAGCTGCAAAAACAGGATGGCCAGGTTACAGTTTTCCAAAAACTACTTAAAAGAGCAACCACAGTTCTGAAAAAATGTCTTGTGGGGACAGATGAGATGAAGATTAACTCGTATCAGAGTGACAGTAAGAGCAAAGTATGGAGGAGAGAAGGAACTGCCCAAGATCCAAAGCATACCACCTCATCTGTGAAACACGGTGGTGGGGGTGTTATGGCCTGGGCATGTATGGCTGCTGAAGTTAATGCCTCACTTATCTTCATTGATGATACAACTGCTGATGGTAGTGGCATAATGAATTCTGAGCATCCTATCTGCTCAAGTTCAAACAAATGCCTCAAAACTCATTGGCCAGCGGGTCATTCTACAGCAAGACAATGATCCCAAACATACTGCTAAAGTAACAAAGGAGTTTTTCAAAAATGGTCAATTCTTGAGTGGCCAAGTCAATCACCTGATCTGAACCCAATTGAGCATGCCTTTTATATGTTGAAGAGACAACTGAAGGGGACTAGCCCCCAAAACAAGCATAAGCTAAAGATGGCTGCAATACAGGCCTGGCAGAGCATCACCAGAGAAGACACCCAGCGACTGGTGATGTCCATGAATCACAGACTTCAAGCAGTCATTGCATGCAAAGGACATGCAACAAAATACTAAACATGACTACTTTCATTTACATGACATTGCTGTGCCCCAAACATTATGATGCTCTGAAATGGGGGGACTATGTATAAACACCTCTGTGATATCTGCATGGTGAAACCAAAATGTATAAAAATGGCCTTTATCAAAATCGGACAATGTGCACTTTATCCACATGTGATTTTTCTAATACAAATCTCAGATTGTGGAGTACAGAGGCAAATAAATAAATGATTGGTCTTTGTCCCAAACATTATGCAGTGCACTGTACTTTCTCTGCATAAGTGCATCGGAATAGAATAACTAAAGGAATTTACCGGGCCTTGCTGTTATACATACAGCAATCAAACAGCACACTTTGTGAGAAAATGCACTCAGTATTTTTCCACAAACAATGAATAATAATACCAAAAAACAAAACACAAAGTTTGACATTTCGATAGGTAAAGATTTGAGCCCTTGAAGGAACAAAATATCCAATTGAAATCCTATTTATCGTTGGATATTACACTTACCACAATAGTTAATTATATATTTTTTAATGCCACTGGCTTTTGAAAGTAGTACAATTCTGTAGCTCTAAATTGCAATGATATCTGACTGGGGAGCAGCAGAGAGCCAATTACATTGACAGACTGAGCATTCTATACAGAAACGCCATCCTTGTCAGACTCAGGCTCAGGCTCTGTGCTACAGACAATGAGACACTCTGCAGACCACAATTGCTTTAACACCTACACAAGGACACACACACACACACACTGGTTTTCATGTAAATGCCACGCTAAAGGCATACATTTATTATCAGTTTGCAAAACTTAGCTTTCACCCCCGCAAAAAATGGAATTAAGAATATGCGAATGCTGCTACAGAATTAAGACCACACAATCAAACAATAAATTAATAAATATTGAAGTATTTTATCATATTCCCACCAACTAAATCCCTCTGAAGGAGCATGGTGACAAATTAAGGAAACGGTATCAGATCACAAAATGCGAGACCAAGCGCAGGCTCGGTGATCATTTCGCTGAACACCTCCGCTCAGTCTGCCTTAACCTACCTGATCTCTGGGTTGCTCAGCACTTTAACTCCCCCTCCCATTCCCAATCTGACCTTTCTGTCCTGGGTCTCCTCCATTGTCAGAGTGAGGCCCAGCGCAAATTGGAGGGGAGGAACGGCACCTCATATTTCACTTGGGTAGCTTACACCCCAGCGGTATGAACATTGACTTCTCTAACTCCCTCTCTCTCCATCCCCTCCCCCTTCCTCCCACCAGTCTTACTGTCTCCGACTACATTCTATCTCTGTCCCGCCCACTCCCCTGATATCAGTCTGAGGAAGGGTCTCGACCCGAAACGTCACCCATTCCTTCCCTCCAGAGATGCTGCCTGACCCGCTGAATTACTCCAGCATTTCGCATCTACCAGAAAATGGAGAAGCCAGGAACTGCAGATGCTGATTTATATATTAAAAAAACACCAAATGCTGGAGTAATTCAGCGGGTCAGACAGTTTGCCTTCTCGTGAAAACTGTTTTAGAAATAGCATTCTATTCTGTACGTTCCCCCTGTGACTGTGTGGGTTTTCTCCGGGTGTTCCGGTTTCCTCCCACACTCCAAAGACATACAGGTTTGTAGGTTAATTAGTTTCTGTAAATCGTAAATTGTCCCTTGTGTGTGTAGGATAGTGTTAATGTGCGGGGATCGCTGGTTGGCATGGTCTCGGTGGGCCGAAGGGCCAGTTTCCGAGCTGTATCTCTAAATTAAACTAAAGTCCGAGATGCTGCCTGACCCACTGAGTTACTCCACCACTTGGAGAGAGAGAGAGAGCAATTTGTTTTGTAGGAGGCAATGGAGTTTACACACAATGACAGGTGGTCAAGCCTGATGGACAGACGGACGGATGAATGGATGGATGGTCAGGTGGTCAAGTCTGGTGGAGGTACAGACAGACAGACAGACAGACGGACGGACGGACGGACATACTCCAGCTGCAGTTGTGATCTTACTTTGCCCTTGTCAAAGTTCTGGATGATGGTGAGATGGAGGATCTCTTTGCGCTGCCACTCGGTTTGCATGGGGTAATGAAGGAATTCTCTCAGCGGCCGTTCTGACCACTCCAGGAGCTCATCGTACAACAGCAGAGTGTAGGCAGCTTCTGCATCATGGAACAGAGGCAAGCACACCTCAACAACGGGAAACCAGGGGCCCAATTACAAGAGGCAAACACACCTCTACAGATCATAAATGTCAGTCTAATGTTTCATGATATCAAAGTTAATGGTGAGAATACATATTTTGTCTGTAGGTAGAGGAATTAATTAATCTTTTATATTTAATTCCCTGGGCAACTACCTCTATCTGTTCCCACGTTTCTGATTTGCACTTTGCTGATCAGCGTCTGGTTCCATCTCCTCCCCAGAGCTGCAGCCCGGTGGGTGGGTGGATGTACAGACAGCACACCACCCCGTACACATTAAATCTCTCTGCAATCTTGCTTTGGACAAGAGTTTCAGGGAAGGATCTGCAATGGCTCCAATACGAATGAGTTAAATCATCTCTGACGTAATTCAAAATCACCAAATGTAACTTTTAACCCAAACTGAGCTCCAAATAATAAATGGAAATAATAATGATTTTCATTTATATAACATCCTTGACATACGAATAAAAGTAAGCACTGCAGGCCAGAACGTCTTGAGTAATATTGAATCCATGTTACAGTAGAGGTGGTAATAATAGTTTCTGCTGAAGCCCATCGTATTAATACATAATTACTTTCCCCTTTAATCTCAAGACTGTTACTATAACGTGATATCTTCAGTTAAACAATTACATACCTGTAAAGTTCTGTGCCTTCAAATGCAAATCATACAGCTTATGTATGTAACGGATGTACATTTCTTCTTTATTTATTTCTGTCTTGTAAAAATTCTGAAAATAAATGTGAAATGAGTTACAAACACATTTATTTAGTAAAGATTTTTTTTAAACTCCAATAAAAACATCCCAGTTAGCGGGCTGGTTCCCGGTTAGCGGGCTGGTAACCCGGTTAGCGGGCTGGTTCCCGGTTAGTGGGCTGGTTAACGGTTAGCGGGCTGGTTACCGGTTAGCAGACTGGTTATTGGTTAGCGGGGTGGTTCCCGGTTAGAGGACTGGTTACTGGTTAGCGGGCTGGTTGCCGGTTAACGGGCTGGTTCCCGGTTAGCGGGCTGGTTCCCGGTTAGCGGGCTGGTTCCAGGTTAGCGGGCTGGTTCCAGGTTAGCGGGCTGGTTCCAGGTTAACGGGCTGGTTCCAGGTTAGCGGGCTGGTTCCAGGTTAGCGGGCTGGTTCCCAGTTAGTGGGCTGGTTCTGGGTTAGCGGACTGGTTAGCGGGCTGGTTCCAGGTTAGCGGGCTGGTTCCCGGTTAGTGGGCTGGTTTCCGGTTAGCGGGCTGGTTCCCGATTAGCGGGCATGTTCCCGGTTAGCGGGCTGGTTAGTGGGCTGGTTCCAGGTTAGCGGGCTGGTTCCCAGTTAGCAGGCTGGTTCCCGGTTAGCGGGCTGGTTCCCAGTTAGCGGGCTGGTTCCCGGTTAGCGGGCATGTTCCCAGTTAGCGGGCTGGTTCCCGGTTAGCGGGCTGGTTAGTGGGCTGGTTCCAGGTTAGCGGGCTGGTTCCCGGTTAGCGGGCTGGTTCCCAGTTAGTGGGCTGGTTCCCGGTTAGCGGGCTGGTTAGTGGGCTGGTTCCCGGTTAGCACGCTGGTTCCCGGTTAGCGGGCTGGTTCCAGGTTAGCGGGCTGGTTCCTGGTTAGCGGGCTGGTTCCCGGTTAGCGGGCTGGTTCCCGGTTAGCGGGCTGGTTCCCGGTTAGCGGGCTGGTAACCCGGTTAGCGGGCTGGTAACCCGGTTAGCAGGCTGGTTACCGGTTAGCGGGCTGGTTACCAGTTAACGGACTGGTTATTGGTTAGCGGGGTGGTTCCCGGTTAGAGGGCTGGTTACCAGTTAGCGGGCTGGTTCCCGGTTAGCGGGCTGGTTCCCGGTTAGCGGGCTGGTTCCCGGTTAGCGGGCTGGTTCCAGGTTAGCGGGCTGGTTTCCGGTTAGCGGGCTGGTTCCCGGTTAGCGGGCTGGTTCCCGGTTAGCCGGCTGGTTCCCGGTTAGCGGGCTGGTTAGTGGGCTGGTTCCAGGTTAGCGGGCTGGTTCCCAGTTAGCAGGCTGTTCCCGGTTAGCGGGCTGGTTCCCAGTTAGCGGGCTGGTTCCCGGTTAGCGGGCTGGTTAGTGGGCTGGTTCCAGGTTAGCGGGCTGGTTCCAGGTTAGCGGGCTGGTTCCCGGTTAGTGGGCTGGTTCCCAGTTAGTGGGCTGGTTCCCGGTTAGCGGGCTGGTTAGTGGGCTGGTTCCCGGTTAGCAGGCTGGTTCCCGGTTAGCGGGCTGGTTCCAGGTTAGCGGGCTGGTTCCCGGTTAGCGGGCTGGTTCCCGGTTAGCGGGCTGGTTCCCAGTTAGCGGGCTAGTTCCCGGTTAGCGGGCTGGTTTCCGGTTAGCGGGCTAGTAACCCGGTTAGCGGGCTGTTTCCTGGTTAGCAGGCTGGTTACCGGTTAGCGGGCTGGTTACCAGTTAGCGGACTGGTTATTGGTTAGCGGGGTGGTTCCCGGTTAGAGGGCTGGTTACCGGTTAGCGGGCTGGTTCCAGGTTAGCGGGCTGGTTCCAGGTTAGCGGGCTGGTTCCCAGTTAGTGGGCTGGTTCTGGGTTAGCGGACTGGTTAGCGGGCTGGTTCCAGGTTAGCGGGCTGGTTCCCGGTTAGCGGGCTGGTTCCAGGTTAGTGGGCTGGTTTCCGGTTAGCGGGCTGGTTCCCGGTTAGCGGGCATGTTCCCGGTTAGCGGGCTGGTTAGTGGGCTGGTTCCAGGTTAGCGGGCTGGTTCCCAGTTAGCAGGCTGGTTCCCGGTTAGCGGGCTGGTTCCCAGTTAGCGGGCTGGTTCCCGGTTAGCGGGCATGTTCCCAGTTAGCGGGCTGGTTCCCGGTTAGCGGGCTGGTTAGTGGGCTGGTTCCAGGTTAGCGGGCTGGTTCCCGGTTAGCGGGCTGGTTCCCAGTTAGTGGGCTGGTTCCCGGTTAGCAGGCTGGTTAGTGGGCTGGTTCCCGGTTAGCACGCTGGTTCCCGGTTAGCGGGCTGGTTCCAGGTTAGCGGGCTGGTTCCTGGTTAGCGGGCTGGTTCCCGGTTAGCGGGCTGGTTCCCGGTTAGCGGGCTGGTTCCCGGTTAGCGGGCTGGTAACCCGGTTAGCGGGCTGGTAACCCGGTTAGCAGGCTGGTTACCGGTTAGCGGGCTGGTTACCAGTTAGCGGACTGGTTATTGGTTAGCGGGGTGGTTCCCGGTTAGAGGGCTGGTTACCAGTTAGCGGGCTGGTTCCCGGTTAGCGGGCTGGTTCCCGGTTAGCGGGCTGGTTCCCGGTTAGCGGGCTGGTTCCAGGTTAGCGGGCTGGTTTCCGGTTAGCGGGCTGGTTCCCGGTTAGCGGGCTGGTTCCCGGTTAGCCGGCTGGTTCCCGGTTAGCGGGCTGGTAACCCGGTTAGCGGGCTGATTCCTGATTAGCGGGCTGGTCGGTTAGCGGGCTGGTTCCCGGTTAGCGGGCTGGTTCCCGGTTAGCGGGCTGGTTCCCGGTTAGCGGGCTGGTTCCCGGTTAGCTGGCTGGTTAGTGGGCTGGTTCCAGGTTAGCGGGCTGGTTCCCAGTTAGCAGGCTGGTTCCCGGTTAGCGGGCTGGTTCCCAGTTAGTGGGCTGGTTCCCGGTTAGTGGGCTGGTTAATGGGCTGGTTCCAGGTTAGCGGGCTGATTCCTGGTTAGTGGGCTGGTTCCAGGTTAGCGGGCTGGTTCCCGGTTAGCGGGCTGGTTCCAGGTTAGCGGGCTGGTTCCCAGTTAGCGGGCTGGTTCCCAGTTAACGGGCTGGTTCCCGATTAGCGGGCTGGTTACCGGTTAGCGGGCTGGTTCCCGGTTAGCGGGCTGGTTCCAGGTTAGCGGGCTGGTTCCCGGTTAGCGGGCTGGTAACCCGGTTAGCGGGCTGGTTCCTGATTAGCGGGCTGGTTACCGGTTAGCGGGCTGGTTACCGGTTAGCGGACTGGTTATTGGTTGGCGGGGTGGTTCCCGGTTAGAGGGCTGGTTACCGGTTAGCGGGCTGGTTCCCGGTTAGCGGGCTGGTTCCCGGTTAGCGGGCTGGTTCCCGGTTAGCGGGCTGGTTCCCGGTTAGCGGGCTGGTTCCCAGTTAGCGGGCTGGTTCCCGGTTAGCGGGCTGGTTCCCGGTTAGCGGGCTGGTTCCAGGTTAGCGGGCTGGTTCCCAGTTAGCAGGCTGGTTCCCGGTTAGCGGGCTGGTTCCCAGTTAGCGGGCTGGTTCCCGGTTAGCGGGCTGGTTAATGGGCTGGTTCCAGGTTAGCGGGCTGGTTCCTGGTTAGTGGGCTGGTTCCAGGTTAGCGGGCTGGTTCCCGGTTAGCGGGCTGGTTCCAGGTTAGCGGGCTGGTTCCCGGTTAGCGGGCTGGTTCCCGGTTAGCGGGCTGGTTCCATGTTAGCGGGCTGGTTCCAGGTTAGCGGGCAGGTTCCCGGTTAGCGGGCTGGTTCCCGGTTAGCGGGCTGGTTCCCGGTTAGCGGGCTGGTTCCCGGTTAGCGGGCTGGTTCCTGGTTAGCGGGCTGGTAACCCGGTTAGCGGGCTGGTTCCTGATTAGCGGGCTGGTTACCGGTTAGCGGGCTGGTTACCGGTTAGCGGACTGGTTATTGGTTGGCGGGGTGGTTCCCGGTTAGAGGGCTGGTTACCAGTTAGCGGGCTGGTAACCCGGTTAGCAGGCTGGTTACCGGTTAGCGGGCTGGTTACCAGTTAACGGACTGGTTATTGGTTAGCGGGGTGGTTCCCGGTTAGAGGGCTGGTTACCAGTTAGCGGGCTGGTTCCCGGTTAGCGGGCTGGTTCCCGGTTAGCGGGCTGGTTCCCGGTTAGCGGGCTGGTTCCAGGTTAGCGGGCTGGTTTCCGGTTAGCGGGCTGGTTCCCGGTTAGCGGGCTGGTTCCCGGTTAGCCGGCTGGTTCCCGGTTAGCGGGCTGGTTAGTGGGCTGGTTCCAGGTTAGCGGGCTGGTTCCCAGTTAGCAGGCTGTTCCCGGTTAGCGGGCTGGTTCCCAGTTAGCGGGCTGGTTCCCGGTTAGCGGGCTGGTTAGTGGGCTGGTTCCAGGTTAGCGGGCTGGTTCCCGGTTAGTGGGCTGGTTCCAGGTTAGCGGGCTGGTTCCCGGTTAGTGGGCTGGTTCCCAGTTAGTGGGCTGGTTCCCGGTTAGCGGGCTGGTTAGTGGGCTGGTTCCCGGTTAGCAGGCTGGTTCCCGGTTAGCGGGCTGGTTCCAGGTTAGCGGGCTGGTTCCCGGTTAGCGGGCTGGTTCCCGGTTAGCGGGCTGGTTCCCAGTTAGCGGGCTAGTTCCCGGTTAGCGGGCTGGTTTCCGGTTAGCGGGCTAGTAACCCGGTTAGCGGGCTGTTTCCTGGTTAGCAGGCTGGTTACCGGTTAGCGGGCTGGTTACCAGTTAGCGGACTGGTTATTGGTTAGCGGGGTGGTTCCCGGTTAGAGGGCTGGTTACCGGTTAGCGGGCTGGTTCCAGGTTAGCGGGCTGGTTCCAGGTTAGCGGGCTGGTTCCCAGTTAGTGGGCTGGTTCTGGGTTAGCGGACTGGTTAGCGGGCTGGTTCCAGGTTAGCGGGCTGGTTCCCGGTTAGCGGGCTGGTTCCAGGTTAGTGGGCTGGTTTCCGGTTAGCGGGCTGGTTCCCGGTTAGCGGGCATGTTCCCGGTTAGCGGGCTGGTTAGTGGGCTGGTTCCAGGTTAGCGGGCTGGTTCCCAGTTAGCAGGCTGGTTCCCGGTTAGCGGGCTGGTTCCCAGTTAGCGGGCTGGTTCCCGGTTAGCGGGCATGTTCCCAGTTAGCGGGCTGGTTCCCGGTTAGCGGGCTGGTTAGTGGGCTGGTTCCAGGTTAGCGGGCTGGTTCCCGGTTAGCGGGCTGGTTCCCAGTTAGTGGGCTGGTTCCCGGTTAGCGGGCTGGTTAGTGGGCTGGTTCCCGGTTAGCACGCTGGTTCCCGGTTAGCGGGCTGGTTCCAGGTTAGCGGGCTGGTTCCTGGTTAGCGGGCTGGTTCCCGGTTAGCGGGCTGGTTCCCGGTTAGCGGGCTGGTTCCCGGTTAGCGGGCTGGTAACCCGGTTAGCGGGCTGGTAACCCGGTTAGCAGGCTGGTTACCGGTTAGCGGGCTGGTTACCAGTTAGCGGACTGGTTATTGGTTAGCGGGGTGGTTCCCGGTTAGAGGGCTGGTTACCAGTTAGCGGGCTGGTTCCCGGTTAGCGGGCTGGTTCCCGGTTAGCGGGCTGGTTCCCGGTTAGCGGGCTGGTTCCAGGTTAGCGGGCTGATTCCTGATTAGCGGGCTGGTCGGTTAGCGGGCTGGTTCCCGGTTAGCGGGCTGGTTCCCGGTTAGCGGGCTGGTTCCCGGTTAGCGGGCTGGTTCCCGGTTAGCTGGCTGGTTAGTGGGCTGGTTCCAGGTTAGCGGGCTGGTTCCCAGTTAGCAGGCTGGTTCCCGGTTAGCGGGCTGGTTCCCAGTTAGTGGGCTGGTTCCCGGTTAGTGGGCTGGTTAATGGGCTGGTTCCAGGTTAGCGGGCTGGTTCCTGGTTAGTGGGCTGGTTCCAGGTTAGCGGGCTGGTTCCCGGTTAGCGGGCTGGTTCCAGGTTAGCGGGCTGGTTCCCAGTTAGCGGGCTGGTTCCCAGTTAACGGGCTGGTTCCCGATTAGCGGGCTGGTTACCGGTTAGCGGGCTGGTTCCCGGTTAGCGGGCTGGTTCCAGGTTAGCGGTCTGGTTCCCGGTTAGCGGGCTGGTAACCCGGTTAGCGGGCTGGTTCCTGATTAGCGGGCTGGTTACCGGTTAGCGGGCTGGTTACCGGTTAGCGGACTGGTTATTGGTTGGCGGGGTGGTTCCCGGTTAGAGGGCTGGTTACCGGTTAGCGGGCTGGTTCCCGGTTAGCGGGCTGGTTCCCGGTTAGCGGGCTGGTTCCCGGTTAGCGGGCTGGTTCCCGGTTAGCGGGCTGGTTCCCGGTTAGCGGGCTGGTTCCCGGTTAGCGGGCTGGTTCCCGGTTAGCGGGCTGGTTCCAGGTTAGCGGGCTGGTTCCCAGTTAGCAGGCTGGTTCCCGGTTAGCGGGCTGGTTCCCAGTTAGCGGGCTGGTTCCCGGTTAGCGGGCTGGTTAATGGGCTGGTTCCAGGTTAGCGGGCTGGTTCCTGGTTAGTGGGCTGGTTCCAGGTTAGCGGGCTGGTTCCCGGTTAGCGGGCTGGTTCCAGGTTAGCGGGCTGGTTCCCGGTTAGCGGGCTGGTTCCCGGTTAGCGGGCTGGTTCCATGTTAGCGGGCTGGTTCCAGGTTAGCGGGCAGGTTCCCGGTTAGCGGGCTGGTTCCCGGTTAGCGGGCTGGTTCCCGGTTAGCGGGCTGGTTCCCGGTTAGCGGGCTGGTTCCTGGTTAGCGGGCTGGTAACCCGGTTAGCGGGCTGGTTCCTGATTAGCGGGCTGGTTACCGGTTAGCGGGCTGGTTACCGGTTAGCGGACTGGTTATTGGTTGGCGGGGTGGTTCCCGGTTAGAGGGCTGGTTACCAGTTAGCGGGCTGGTAACCCGGTTAGCAGGCTGGTTACCGGTTAGCGGGCTGGTTACCAGTTAACGGACTGGTTATTGGTTAGCGGGGTGGTTCCCGGTTAGAGGGCTGGTTACCAGTTAGCGGGCTGGTTCCCGGTTAGCGGGCTGGTTCCCGGTTAGCGGGCTGGTTCCCGGTTAGCGGGCTGGTTCCAGGTTAGCGGGCTGGTTTCCGGTTAGCGGGCTGGTTCCCGGTTAGCGGGCTGGTTCCCGGTTAGCCGGCTGGTTCCCGGTTAGCGGGCTGGTTAGTGGGCTGGTTCCAGGTTAGCGGGCTGGTTCCCAGTTAGCAGGCTGTTCCCGGTTAGCGGGCTGGTTCCCAGTTAGCGGGCTGGTTCCCGGTTAGCGGGCTGGTTCCAGGTTAGCGGGCTGGTTCCCAGTTAGCAGGCTGGTTCCCGGTTAGCGGGCTGGTTCCCAGTTAGCGGGCTGGTTCCCGGTTAGCGGGCTGGTTAATGGGCTGGTTCCCGGTTAGCGGGCTGGTTCCAGGTTAGCGGGCTGGTTTCCGGTTAGCGGGCTGGTTCCCGGTTAGCGGGCTGGTTAATGGGCTGGTTCCAGGTTAGCGGGCTGGTTCCTGGTTAGTGGGCTGGTTCCAGGTTAGCGGGCTGGTTCCCGGTTAGCGGGCTGGTTCCAGGTTAGCGGGCTGGTTCCCGGTTAGCGGGCTGGTTCCCGGTTAGCGGGCTGGTTCCATGTTAGCGGGCTGGTTCCAGGTTAGCGGGCAGGTTCCCGGTTAGCGGGCTGGTTCCCGGTTAGCGGGCTGGTTCCCGGTTAGCGGGCTGGTTCCCGGTTAGCGGGCTGGTTCCTGGTTAGCGGGCTGGTAACCCGGTTAGCGGGCTGGTTCCTGATTAGCGGGCTGGTTACCGGTTAGCGGGCTGGTTACCGGTTAGCGGACTGGTTATTGGTTGGCGGGGTGGTTCCCGGTTAGAGGGCTGGTTACCAGTTAGCGGGCTGGTAACCCGGTTAGCAGGCTGGTTACCGGTTAGCGGGCTGGTTACCAGTTAACGGACTGGTTATTGGTTAGCGGGGTGGTTCCCGGTTAGAGGGCTGGTTACCAGTTAGCGGGCTGGTTCCCGGTTAGCGGGCTGGTTCCCGGTTAGCGGGCTGGTTCCCGGTTAGCGGGCTGGTTCCAGGTTAGCGGGCTGGTTTCCGGTTAGCGGGCTGGTTCCCGGTTAGCGGGCTGGTTCCCGGTTAGCCGGCTGGTTCCCGGTTAGCGGGCTGGTTAGTGGGCTGGTTCCAGGTTAGCGGGCTGGTTCCCAGTTAGCAGGCTGTTCCCGGTTAGCGGGCTGGTTCCCAGTTAGCGGGCTGGTTCCCGGTTAGCGGGCTGGTTAGTGGGCTGGTTCCAGGTTAGCGGGCTGGTTCCCGGTTAGTGGGCTGGTTCCAGGTTAGCGGGCTGGTTCCCGGTTAGTGGGCTGGTTCCCAGTTAGTGGGCTGGTTCCCGGTTAGCGGGCTGGTTAGTGGGCTGGTTCCCGGTTAGCAGGCTGGTTCCCGGTTAGCGGGCTGGTTCCAGGTTAGCGGGCTGGTTCCCGGTTAGCGGGCTGGTTCCCGGTTAGCGGGCTGGTTCCCAGTTAGCGGGCTAGTTCCCGGTTAGCGGGCTGGTTTCCGGTTAGCGGGCTAGTAACCCGGTTAGCGGGCTGTTTCCTGGTTAGCAGGCTGGTTACCGGTTAGCGGGCTGGTTACCAGTTAGCGGACTGGTTATTGGTTAGCGGGGTGGTTCCCGGTTAGAGGGCTGGTTACCGGTTAGCGGGCTGGTTCCAGGTTAGCGGGCTGGTTCCAGGTTAGCGGGCTGGTTCCCAGTTAGTGGGCTGGTTCTGGGTTAGCGGACTGGTTAGCGGGCTGGTTCCAGGTTAGCGGGCTGGTTCCCGGTTAGCGGGCTGGTTCCAGGTTAGTGGGCTGGTTTCCGGTTAGCGGGCTGGTTCCCGGTTAGCGGGCATGTTCCCGGTTAGCGGGCTGGTTAGTGGGCTGGTTCCAGGTTAGCGGGCTGGTTCCCAGTTAGCAGGCTGGTTCCCGGTTAGCGGGCTGGTTCCCAGTTAGCGGGCTGGTTCCCGGTTAGCGGGCATGTTCCCAGTTAGCGGGCTGGTTCCCGGTTAGCGGGCTGGTTAGTGGGCTGGTTCCAGGTTAGCGGGCTGGTTCCCGGTTAGCGGGCTGGTTCCCAGTTAGTGGGCTGGTTCCCGGTTAGCGGGCTGGTTAGTGGGCTGGTTCCCGGTTAGCACGCTGGTTCCCGGTTAGCGGGCTGGTTCCAGGTTAGCGGGCTGGTTCCTGGTTAGTGGGCTGGTTCCCGGTTAGCGGGCTGGTTCCCGGTTAGCGGGCTGGTAACCCGGTTAGCGGGCTGGTAACCCGGTTAGCGGGCTGGTTACCGGTTAGCGGGCTGGTTCCTGGTTAGTGGGCTGGTTCCAGGTTAGCGGGCTGGTTCCCGGTTAGCGGGCTGGTTCCAGGTTAGCGGGCTGGTTCCCGGTTAGCGGGCTGGTTCCCGGTTAGCGGGCTGGTTCCATGTTAGCGGGCTGGTTCCAGGTTAGCGGGCAGGTTCCCGGTTAGCGGGCTGGTTCCCGGTTAGCGGGCTGGTTCCCGGTTAGCGGGCTGGTTCCCGGTTAGCGGGCTGGTTCCTGGTTAGCGGGCTGGTAACCCGGTTAGCGGGCCGGTTCCTGATTAGCGGGCTGGTTACCGGTTAGCGGGCTGGTTACCGGTTAGCGGACTGGTTATTGGTTGGCGGGGTGGTTCCCGGTTAGAGGGCTGGTTACCGGTTAGCGGGCTGGTTCCCGGTTAGCGGGCTGGTTCCCGGTTAGCGGGCTGGTTCCCGGTTAGCGGGCTGGTTCCCGGTTAGCGGGCTGGTTCCCGGTTAGCGTGCTGGTTCCCGGTTAGCGGGCTGGTTCCCGGTTAGCGGGCTGGTTCCAGGTTAGCGGGCTGGTTCCCAGTTAGCAGGCTGGTTCCCGGTTAGCGGGCTGGTTCCCAGTTAGCGGGCTGGTTCCCGGTTAGCGGGCTGGTTAATGGGCTGGTTCCAGGTTAGCGGGCTGGTTCCTGGTTAGTGGGCTGGTTCCAGGTTAGCGGGCTGGTTCCCGGTTAGCGGGCTGGTTCCAGGTTAGCGGGCTGGTTCCCAGTTAGCGGGCTGGTTCCCGGTTAGCAGGCTGGTTCCATGTTAGCGGGCTGGTTCCCAGTTAGCGGGCTGGTTCCAGGTTAGCGGGCAGGTTCCCGGTTAGCGGGCTGGTTCCCGGTTAGCGGGCTGGTTCCCGGTTAGCGGGCTGGTTCCCAGTTAGCGGGCTGGTTCCCGGTTAGCGGGCTGGTTAGCGGGCTGGTTCCCAGTTAGCGGGCTGGTTCCCGGTTAGCGGGCTGGTTAGCGGGCTGGTTCCAGGTTAGCGGGCTGGTTCCAGGTTAGCGGGCTGGTTCCCGGTTAGCGGGCTGGTTCCCGGTTAGCGGGCTGGTTCCCGGTTAGCGGGCAGGTTAGCGGGCTGGTTCCCGGTTAGCGGGCTGTTTCCCGGTTAGCGGGCTGGTTCCCGGTTAGCGGGCTGGTTCCCGGTTAGCGGGCTGGTTCCCGGTTAGCGGGCTGGTTCCCGGGTAGCGGGCTGGTTCCCGGGTAGCGGGCAGGTTCCCGGTTAGCGGGCTAGTTCCCATTTTTGCGGGGTGGTGGGCTGGTTCCCGGTTAGCGGGCTGGTTCCCGGTTAGCGGGCTGGTTCCAGGTTAGCGGGTTGGTTCCAGGTTAGCGGGCTGGTTCCAGGTTAGCGGGCTGGTTAGCGGGCTGGTTCCAGGTTAGCGGGCTGGTTCCAGGTTAGCGGGCTGGTTCCAGATTAGCGGGCTGGTTCCAGGTTAGCGGGCTGGTTCCAGGTTAGCGGGCTGGTTCCAGGTTAGCGGGCTGTTTAGTGGGCTGGTTCCAGGTTAGCAGGCTGGTTCCCGGTTAGCGGGCTGGTTCCCAGTTAGCGGGCTGGTTCCCGGTTAGCGGGCTGGTTAGCGGGCTGGTTCCCAGTTAGCGTGCTGGTTCCCGGTTAGCGGGCTGGTTAGCGGGCTGGTTCCAGGTTAGCGGGCTGGTTCCAGGTTAGCGGGCTGGTTCCCGGTTAGCGGGCTGGTTCCCGGTTAGAGGGCTGGTTAGCGGGCTGGTTCCCAGTTAGCGGGCTGGTTCCCAGTTTTGCGGGCTGTTGGGGTGGTTCCGGGTTAGTGGGCTGGTTCCAGGTTAGCGGGCTGGTTCTGGGTTAGCGGGCTGTTTAGCGGACTGGTTCCAGGTTTGCGGGCTGGTTAGCGGGCTGGTTCCAGGTTAGCGGGCTGGTTCCAGGTTAGCGGGCTGGTTCCAGGTTAGCGGGCTGGTTCTGGGTTAGCGGGCTGTTTAGCGGACTGGTTCCAGGTTTGCGGGCTGGTTAGCGGGCTGGTTCCAGGTTAGCGGGCTGGTTCCAGGTTAGCGGGCTGGTTCTGGGTTAGCGGGCTGTTTAGTGGGCTGGTTCCAGGTTAGCGGGCTGGTTAGCGGGCGGGCTGGTTAGCGGGCGGGCTGATTCCCGGTCTGGGAGGCCGAGTTGCTCGGTGTGGCCACAACTCACCAGTACCTCCTCTGGCAGCTCAGCCCATATACCCATTATTCACTGAGTGAAAACGTTGCCCCTCAGGTTTCTATTTATTAGATCTTTCCCCTCTCACCTTAAACTGTGTCCTTTAGTTTTCAATTCCCCTACTCTGGGGGGAAAGACTCTGTGCTTTCACCCTGTCTATTCCCCTCATGATTTCATACTCCTCTATTTGATCACCACCTAGGTCTACTGCGCTCCAAGGAGTAAAATCCTAGCCTGCCCAACCTCTCCCTGTAGGTCAGCCCTCCAGTCCTGGCAACATCCTCGTCAATCTTCTCTGCATTCTTTCCAGCTGAATGACATCCTTTCTGTAGAAGGGTAACACAATATTCCAAGTGTGTCCTCACCAATGTCGTACAACTGTAACATAACATCCCGACTTCTATGTGTAGGAAGGAACTGCAGATGCTGGTTTAAACCGAAGATAGACACAAAATGCTGGAGTAACTCAGCGGGTCAGGCAGCATCTGTGGAGAGAAGGAATGGATGACGTTTTGGGTCGAGACCCTTCTTCAGAGTAGGGTCCAGGGTCTAGTCTGAAGAAGGGTCTCAAAACGAAACGTCACCCATTCCTTCTCTCCAGAGATGCTGCCTGACCTGCTGAGTTACTCCAGCATTTTGTGTCAATCCCAATTCTATACTCAATACTCTGTCCCGGCAGTCCTTTGCCTAGTGTAAAAGTGCAGAAGCCCTTCCCCATTTGCACATTTCATTGCCTCAACTTGAAGAGATCCAGAACATTATTTAAAACTTCTATTCTTCTCAACCGACCAAATCCAGGTCAGCACATATAACCTCAAACTCCTGGAAACGAGCTCAAATAAGTTCACAGCGGGACAATGATGCTAAAAATACGCAACAGCAAAGAATCCAAAAGACATTCTACATACAGGTATAAATTGTCATTGGAAATGTAAAGAAACGTCAAAAATAGATGATGTTATTGTTGTGAATTGTGGTCAGTGTGCAGGGAAGGGGGTGGAAAAGGGGGGGTAGGGGAATAAAGGGGGGAAGGGGGAAGGGGGCAGGGGAAAGGGGAGGAAGGGGGATAAAGGGGAAGGGGGAATAAAGGGGGGATGGGGAAGGGGGGGTTAAAGGGGGAAGGGGTTAAAGGGGGGAAAGGGGGGGAAAGGGGAGGGAGGGGGGAAAGGGGGGAAAGGGGGGAGTGGGGGAAGGGGGGGAAGGACAAGTAGGTTTTCACTGGTTGTAATGGCCATGATGTATTTAGTTTAATTTATTTAGAGATGCCGTATGGAAGCTGGCCCTTACCCCACTAAACATGAATCATTATCCATTAATATTTAATTATTAATAATGACTTATTAATGATTAATTGAGAAATTAATGGACATAGATTCCATTATGGGTAAAAGCAAGGTATTCCCGTGGCAACTCCAGAAGTGAACAGAATAGACCACCAACCACAATGTAGTATTGACATTTACCAGCATGGAAACACATCAAACATTAGAGGGCACAGGTTTAAGGTGAGAGGGGCAAAGGGTAAAGGAGATGTGGAGGACAAGTTTGTGTTCTGTTTTACACAGAGGGTGGTGGGGGCCTGGAACGTGCTGCCAGGGGTGGTGGTGGAGGCAGATGCCAGATGCCAGAGTGGTGTTAGGCACGTGGATATGCAGGGAATGGAGGGATATGGATTATGTGCAGGCAGATTAGAGGTTTCTGATAAAATTTCATCAATCCTCATGGTTAATACTGTTTCACTCTCCAGAGATGCTGACCCACTCTCTGGGCATTTCTTTGCCTTTTTTTTTGTTCCTGCTTACTTTGCTGAGAAGATTTTCAGACTGGTTCTGGAATTTAAAATACAGGACTGAGATCCATTTTAAAATCGGATATGACCACCTTCCGTGAGATCACACCTTCACTCCATCAAAGAACAGTCAGTCCAGAGCTGGAGTAAACATTCAATGTTCTATTACAGCAGTTGTCAGTTCAGTTTATTGTCACGTCCCCCCAACATCAGTCTGAAGAAGGGTCTCGACCCGAAACGTCACCCATTCCCTCTCTCCAAGATGCTGCCTGACCTGCTGAGTTACTCCAGCATTTTGTAATACCTTCCATTTGTACCAGCATCTGCAGTTATTTTCCTACACAGCTAGGATGTATTGGCAGATTGGTACAAACACAAGCCTTGTACACCAATGCTTGCCCCTACTGCAGTTAACACAAGCTTGTCCTCGAACCCTAGAGGACTGCTGCTGCCCCATACTGCCACTCTCTCAAATAGCTTGAGAATCACAAGATGCAAAAAATAAAACAATCTTAATATTAAGACATTATCTTTCATATTATTATTGTATTCAAAAAATTGAAGAGCCACTTTTAAATTAAAACCAAAACATCAGCTGAATTGCCGAGCATTTTCCTGCCCTTTTCTGTTTTAGTGGCTGTCATCGAGGCCAAAAGCCAACACCTTTATTCCCTTTATCCACCCGGTCGGTCAGCACATCCACTCTGGAGGTGGGATATCCATCCGGCTGGTTGAAAATCACCGTAAAACGCTGGGCTTTCGACCAAGGGAAGCAGAGTTTAAAGTCTTCATGGGTCTCCATTTGAGAACAGCGCACCAAGCTGAGTGACTGGAAGATGACTCACATCTCCCGAGCAAGCAAGGCTGCCTCATTATCTCAGTTGGGCATTATGGGCATTCAAGTGCTATGAAAAACACTTCATTCCTGCATTATTCCCCTTATTTCCACTGGATCCACTGGATCAGAATGCCGGGCAGGGTTCTTCCTGCACACACTGCATGGCCAACGTTGATTGCTGCACGGTACAAAACCATTGCTCGCTTCCCATTACAATGCTGCTGTGAACAGACCTTCAATAGTTTCAATAGACAATAGGTGCAGGAGGAGGCCATTCGGCCCTTCGAGCCAGCACCGCCATTCAATGTGATCATGGCTGATCATTCTCAATCAGTACCCCGTTCCTGCCTTCTCCCCATACCCCCTCCTGATTTCCTACCCACATTACATCTCACTGTGTTGATACTCTGAGGAAAAACAGACTGCTTCACGAAGCTGGAAATAGATTCAAAAGTCCGACATTCCTGCAGCATTCAGGAACGTTGGTGCATAGACACTACACTCAAAATGTGTTTATTCGGGACTGAACGGGGGAATTAAAAAGATACTGACCAACAGACTAACTGTGCAGCCAATCTTTTTGCCATCTGCCTCCGCCACTTTCATGCAGTCTCTGCAAAAGGAAAACAATCAGAGTTTATTCACATTGCCGCAACTCCTACATGTTTAAATGGATACGCACACCGTGAGGGGAAATTGCTTCACGCTAGCTAAACAAATATACATCTGGAACACTTTACACTTAAACAAGTGTCAAATATGTTTTCCTAACTGCACACTGGGTATTTATAAAACACTGCAAGGAACCACGAGACATGTATCTGCTAGGTACAGATGATATACTCAGAACTAGACGGCTCTCAGCTCTTACATTACTGTACTGTGAATACACAAAACAGTTACGACAAAATTGCTGCTTAAAAATAATTTTGGAGCCCATTTGACACCCTGCAGTACCCAGCCCGCAGTGTAAAGTGAAGTGACCGGGTCTTACCTGTAATCCAGCAACCGTTCCATCAGGCGGGTTACTGTTGCCACCAGAGAAATACCACTTTCTCTCCAGGTTTCTCTCTCGATTTTTTTCAGCAGGCTGCAGTTAGAGAGGAATTTGTCAGTGTTCTGACCTGGTTTATCAGGGACAAGTGTAGCCTTACTGCGAGTCCCGCTTCTCATCTCACCGACGCTCACATTACACAGTAATAATTATTCCAGTAATGGGTTACACCAGTTAATTTGTATCTCACAAGTTACACTGCATCACAATGAAACCAGCACAAAAATTAATGATAGCAATGTCTTACCTCGGGTACGGCCCAAAAAGTGGTATTCTAGATCCAGGAAGCATTGGCAAAACAAATGAATTTGTACATTATCCATGAAAGAAGCAACGCGGACAGATTCACCTCAGCACCAGCCTGCGTCAGAAGTATGTTGTCATGGCTACAAGCATCTTTGCTTATTTTGCCATTATAACTGGCTCGCTTTTTAAAAAAAGTGAAATTAGCATAATTGCTATTGGAAAAGTAAATATGCAGCAGGAATATACCACTCTCCTGCAGCTGACACGAAGGTCTGCTTTAACCTTTCATTCCAAATCACAAACCAGTCAATGTTAGGAATTCTTTTAACTGAAGGCAAACATACTTTTAAACTGCTTGTGACACAAACTGCACCGTATTTGAAAGAAACAGTACATTATTATACCAGAAAGCAAGTTTTAAATAGCACATTTTCATCTCGTTAGAAAATGCCTAATATTGGGCATTATGTAAGACCTCACATCCCCTGTCTAACTGTTAATATGTGGCGATGCAGCGAGTCTGTAAATGAACGAAAATGTGCTATTTAAAACTTCCTTCCTGGTTTATTTTACAAAAAGAGATCTTGCCAAATTTAATCTACTTTAATATTAAGAGGGTGACATACAGATTAATGAAGAAACTTTGCATAAATTATTTTCGTGGTGTTTTTAGAAAAATTGATCACAACCTCCATAAGTGATGTTTAATATTTGCTCACTCGGGAAGAACAAAGTAGGGAAAGGGTTAAAGGATTAAAAGGTCATAAGGCCACAAATGATAGGAGCAGAATAAGGCCATTCGGCCCATCAAGTCTACTCCGCCATTCAATCATGGCTGATCTATCTCTCCCTCCTAACCCCATTCTCCTGCCTTCTCCCCATAACCTCTGACACCCACACTGATCAAGAATCTATCTATCTCTGTCTTAAAAATATCCACCGATCTGGCCTCCATAGCCTTCTGTGGCAATGAATTCCACAGATTCACCACCCTCTGTGGCAATGAATTCCACAGATTCACCGCCCTCTGGCTAAAGATCCACAGATCCACCACCCTCTGACTAAAGATCCACAGATTCACCGCCCTCTGACTAAAGATCCACAGATCCACTAGGGTAAATCCAATCCGTCCCAACATTGCCCCATGACTAATCCCACGCTTGGCTGAGCCGCTGGTGGCAGGGAGACAGAACTGGAGCCCATTCAGTCAGAGTTCTCAGGCGTCAACTACTTCAGGGCCTGAAGAAAGGACTAGTCCAGAAATGTCTTCTATTCCTTTTCTCCAGGTGCTGCCTGACCCGCTGAGTTACATCAGCACTGTGTGTCTATCTGAAGCATGAAGGTGCCTGTCCGCCTGGTCAAATGGAAGTCAAATGGAAGCCTGATGTGGAGGTCAGTCGTTGAAGGAGGCCAGTCCCAGGACTGCTGGAGTATCTCCAATGCTTGACCACAAGAGTCCAGTGTGTGCAATGGTCATCTGGCCCATGACCAGACCAATGAAACTCTTACTTGTTGCAGCTGTACGGGCTCGTTACACACAAGAACTGAATGTGCAATATCATCAGTGATTCCAGGTAAACCGGCCATGATAGTGCACGCCAAGGCACATGGAGCAGCCTCAGGGGTGGGAGGTATATGGTAGCTTGGTGTCGAGTTAGGGTCGTGCAAGAGCCTGATGGTTGATGGGCAGCCAAGGGCAAGGACAGATCTATCCTGCACCCTCTCCAACTTAACCACATCTTCCTCTAGTGCGGTGATCAGAGCTACACAATTCTCCAAGTGCAGCCTCACTAATGTTTTGCACAGAAATTTGTACAAAATTTCCCTGAAAGGTTATCTCCCTCACATTGTGTTGATTCATTTTGCCGTGAACCTAAGCCAAGGGGCAGGATCCAATTAGGCTGCCAACACACCTGTGGGAACAGCCTGGGGGAATCCCACATCATCTCCCACTGGGAGAACATGCAAACTCCACACGGACAGCACCCATGGTCAGGACTCAACCAGAGCTATAAAGCAACAGCACTACCTGCTGCGTAACCCCCTTCATAACTGTGGAGCCACTCACTCGCCCTGACTAACTATCTAAGCAGGAAAGTAGATTAAATGTCTGTAAATGCTTGACATTCAACAACAATTTTTTTTTTAATGAACATGCTATTAAAGATTTAAATAGCTCGGACATTGAAGCAAAGTTAAAATCGAAATATCTGCCCTTTTCATTTGCCACATTACAGCGAGCAGGCTTGTGGTTCCCACACGAGATCTCGGCTGAGATTCTCCCAGCGCGCACACAATGGCAAACCCAGGACAGAGTTTGTGTCTGGACTCCAGAACTAGCGGCGTCTAATCTCCCACATCCTCTCGTCCTTCTTCATTCCAATCTTCCTCTAGCTCTCCTTGTAAAACAGGCCCCTGTCCCACCAATCAACCTACTGGATCCAAGACTTCACACTACTGCATCCAAGATGGGTTCCACCAGTGGTGCTGGACTGCACATCCACACTTTGGTTTCTTTATTCATTCTCTGCATCTCCTGCACCAGCACTGAGATCGCCCTCAATACCAGCTTTCATTCACTTTTCACCATGTAAGTTGTGTTCCACACTGCGGACCTCCTCTCCCTGCTACACACTTGTATTTAGCCACGTTACACTCCACTGATGCCTCTTGTCCACTCAATAACGTGCTCATGTACCTCTGCATCTTCTGCCGAGAAGACCTCCCCACACAGACTTGTTCCAGCAGCAGACCCTTGTCATCTGGGTCACCAATATTAATTGTGAATATCTGAGGTCTGTGGCAACCCACAATTTGCAGTTTGCCAGACTGACGAATGTATCTGGAATTAAATGCCAAGTCTGGAAGTGGCTTCAAACAAAGCTGTCAAGTAGCAAATGTTCACATCTCAGTGATAGGCCGGTTCAACACTGATGTTAGGGAATTATTACTAACTCATCAAATGGGAAAATGAGATCACAGAATAATTTCAGCACACTTGGACATTTGGCAGTTCAAACTACCCCAGTATCACATGGAGAATCATTACCCCACCCCCCCACCACCCTCAACCATCCACCCCCCTCCCCCCCAACCATCCCCCCCCCCCTCCCCCCCAACCATTCACCCCCCCCCCCCCCAACACACACACAGCAGTGAGTTTCAGATCACAGCAAATCTCTGCATCAGGAGGCTTTTCCTCTCACCTCCCACTTTTAAACCTGTGACGTGTCAGAAGGAACTGCAGATGCTGGTTTACAACGAAGATAGACACAAAAAGCTGGAGTAATTCAGCAGGACAGGCAGCATCTCTGGAGAGAAGGAGTAGATGACGTTTCGGGTCGAGACCCTTCTTCAGATTGAATCTGTGCTTCCTGGTGATTGGACAATCTGCTAATGTAAATATCTTTTCCCTAGTTACCCGATCTTAATCCATCAGCATCTTCCACACCTTTACCAACGTCCTCTCAATTTTACTTTGCTTCAAGGAGACAAATGTCAACTTCTCCACTTAAACCATTAGTTGAAATTCCTGGCACCCTCGGCAAAACCTTTCTGCACCTTCTCCCAGATCTTCACTTCTTTTCCAAGTTGAGGTGAGCAGAGTTCACGTTATAGGAGTATAATTAGGCCATTCGACCCATCGAGTCTACACCGTCATTCAATCATGGCTGATCTCTGCCTCCGAATCCCATTTTCCTGCCTTCTCCCCACAACCCTTGACACCCGTTCTATACAATACTCTGCTTGCTGCTGAGAGGAGTTTCATACAGGTCGACTTTCCCAATTCTGTACATTATGCCTCTTTTCACAAATCCCAGAATTACCTACACTTCACTCACTGTTCTTTCAACAATTGGTGAACTTAAACACCCAGGAAAATCCTGTCAAACTCTGCAGTCTAATCTGTTTGCCTTTTCTCATTCCTTCTATCAGGGTCACCATCTCATATTCTCTCCATTAAACCCCAACTGCCATTTGCCTGCCCCATCCATCAGCCTATCCTCATACATCCGCCAAACTGTTTACAAGTTTTATGTCACCTGTATATTTTCAAAGCTCAAACTACATTCAATAGCAAAGCCACGGAATAGTCAACACAAAGACGTGTGGGGGTGGGTGGAATCTGGAATCATTTAAGTAATCATTGGAATGAACATAGAGCAGTGAGCACAGGAACAGGCCCTTGGGATCACAATGTCAGCATTCAACATGATGCCAAATTAACCTCATCTCCCCAGCCCGCACGTATCCATATCCCTCCACATCCACATGCCCATCTCAACGCCTCAAACACCACTGTTGTACCTGCCCCCACCCCTGGTAATCTGTTCCAAACCCCCACCACCCTCTGTGTAAAAAAACTTGGGGAAACGTCCCCTCTCACATTAAAGCTATGCCCTCGTCTTTGACATTTCCCTCCTGGGAAATAAGGTTCTGTCCACCTTGTCCTGTCCACCTGTCTACCACGACGCTCATAATTTGATCCGAATGTCCTAATGGGAACAAATCTTGTAGAGGCTTTGGAGAGGGCACAGAGGGTGTAACAAGGCATAGACAGGATAGACAAGGCATAGATGGGATAGACAGGAACAAGCCCTTTGGCCCACAATGTCTAAAGTGATATAGACACCAGTGCTCTCCCCCTCTCTCCAATGGCCTTTCTGCACATGTTTATAACAACACAGGGAGAGCCACGTTGAAACACCTCCCTCACTGTGGGCCCACCCTGCGGTCTGTGGACAAGACACCTCCCTCACTGTGGGCCCACCCTGCGGTCTGTGGACAAGACACATCCTTCACTGTGGGCCCACCCTGCGGTCTGTGGACAAGACACCTCCTTCACTGTGGGCCCACCCTGCTTGCAGTGCTGTGGACAAGACCCTGCGGTCTGTGGACAAGACACCTCCCTCACTGTGGGCCCACCCTGCGTGCAGTGCTGTGGACAAGACCCTGTGGTCTGTGGACAAGACACCTCCCTCACTGTGGGCCCACCCTGCGGTCTGTGGACAAGACACCTCCCTCACTGTGGGCCCACCCTGCGATGCTGTGGACAAGACACCTCCGTCTCTCCTGCTGCTTTGCTGAATGTGGTCAGACCCACACTGGGAGCACCGGACACAACGTGTTTGCTGCTACATGGGCAACAGTTTTATCAGGCGGGTTTAGAGTTTGAAATGTAATATAATGGAGCTCAAACTCTCTACCATTCTGGAGAGCCATGGCAACAGACATCAGCTCAATAGAATTCCCACATCAACTTAAAATGCCCGTTGATGAAGCCAGGTGCCAGCAACCGATGAATCTGCAGCAGAGCCTCCTCAGCACCCACAGATGTGATCCGAGTTATATATAGCTGAGCTCCAAGAATAAGAGCTGACAGCACAGTTTCAATTGCACAGAGCTCTGCAAGAGATTGGATCTTGTGGTTTCCATATGACTTGAGAAGACCTTATTTCATCTCCAATGACTACACTTAGACAACGTCCCCAGACCTGGACCACATCTCCAGACGTGGACCACATCTCCAGACCGGGACCGCATGTCCAGACCTAGACCGCGTGTCCAGACCTAGACCGCGTGTCCAGACCTGGACCGCGTGTCCAGACCTGGACCGCGTGTCCAGTCCTGGACCGCGTGTCCAGACCGGGACCGCGTGTCCAGACCTAGACCGCGTGTCCAGACCTAGACCGCGTGTGCAGACCTAGACCGCGTGTCCAGACCGGGACCGCGTGTGCAGACCTAGACCGCGTGTGCAGACTGGGACCGCGTGTGCAGACCTAGACCAGGTGTGCCGACCTAGACCGCGTGCGTGTCCAGACCGGGACCGCGTGTCCAGACGTAGACCACGTGTGAAAACTGGGACCGCGAGTGCAGACCGGGACCGCGTGTGCAGACCTAGACCGCGTGTGCAGTCTGGGACCACGTGTCCAGACGTAGACCACGTGTGAAGACTGGGACCGCGTGTCCAGACCTAGACCGCGTGTCCAGACCTAGACCGTGTGCGTGTCCAGACCTGCAATGCAGTTGGACCAGTTCCTTTGAATCATTGTCATCTTGCATAAAAAGGCAACAGGTCCCTTCCATTTGGGCTGGGAAAGGGGAAGTGATCATGTCAGGTCCCAGGAGAGACTGGGGAGCAGCGAATGACATGAGTTTAGTTTACTATCACGTGTGCCGAGGTACGGTGAGATGCTTTTGTTGCGAGCTAACCAGTCAGTGGAAAGCCAGACATGTTTACAATGTGGGCAGGTGTCTCTCCACAGTCTCCTCCCCATCTTCCTGTAGTTAACTCCAGTCCCCCTCCTGAGCCCAACCTTCAAGCCTCTACAAGACAGCAATTGCCAATCCCAATGTGAAAAATGCCGACAGTGTGGAGTACCAAGCATTAACCCTTCATGAACTAAACAGCAGTAATGTACACCAATTTTACTCCCTCCTCAAGACTGTAAATGTTCTGCTCGCTAAACGTATAAAAATAGAAGTTGTTGCAGTTTGAAAGACTAAACTGAGCAATTAATTTGATGCTCTGTGTAGCAAGGTGCATCGAGGGTGAGTGCAAACGCAGGTTATATAACTCAGCATAACTACTGTGTAAAATCAACAGCTGCCGAATCATGTGGGACCCGGCCCACTTACAGAGAGAGTTCGCGGACATTTAGATGGGAATAAACCAGTTGCATTGTAGCTCAGTGTGAAAAATGTAATCAGGTAAATGATTTGGGGAAAAATGTTAACGTTCTGAATATTCTATAGCCATTGCTGCCAATGCCAACAGTTACTGACTGATAGAAGTTACTGATTGGGCATAGGGCATGGGGCAAACATCAACACTGGAGACACAGAGACTGCAGATGCTGAAGTCCTGAGCAAAACACAAGGTGCTGGAGAAACTGAGCGGGTCAGGCAGCATCTGTGGAGGGAATGGACCGGCAATGTTGTGGGTGGGGACCTGTCATCAGACTGAAGGGACCCACTCTAGACATGGTCAGTTCATTCCCTCCATAGATGCTGCTTGACCCGCTCAGTTCCTCCCGCACCTTGTGTTTGCAAATCAAACCTTGATGCTCCCACTCTGGGCATTTCATTGCTGACTTGCCAATGAATGAATGAATGAATACTTTATTGTCACGTGACAATCAGTAAAATTCTTTGCTTGCATACCCAAGGTGTGCAAATAGTTGCCACGTGAAGGGCGCTGGCAAAGTTACAAAGTTCCCCGCGCCAGGTCCCCTGAGGAGCCGGGCAATGAGCCAGGGGATCCACTGCATGAAATGACGGTAAGTAATCTGAACAAAAACATGTCTAAAGACCATTAACCTCGGTCCATAACGAGAAGGTGCAGAATAAGGTCCACACTCACATGCTGTTGAAAAGCTCCCGGTAAGTCTCGTCACCCTTGCCTTCTGACATCAAGCTGTCCAGTTTGTCTATCAGCTTTGCCTCCACCTGAAACACACATATCGAGCAAGGTCATTTATTATTTAAGTCTTCCGACAAATTTCTCAAGATTTTCTTAAAACCAAAACATTAGTGTTCTCTGCAGGTCTGTGGAGAGCTGGCAGGCGTGACCCAGAAATCTAATTGTGTCCAGAACTGGGGCTGCTGTGCTGGGCTGGGCTGGGCTGGGCAGGGCTCGGCCAGGCTGGGCAGGGCCGGGCTAAGCTGGTTCTTTGCTGGGTAGGGCAGGGCAGGGCTGGGCAGGGCTAAGCTGGTTCGTTGCTGGGATGGGCTGGGCTGGGCCGGGCAGAGCTGGGCTGGGCCGGGCAGGGCAGGGATGGGCTGGGCTGGGCTGGGCCGGGATGTGGGGCAGCTGATAGTTCAGGTGTCACCTGAAATAGATGCCGTCTGCTCAGTAATTGTGGACCCATGGGGAGGGTTTGTCTACACGGCCTTGTAAAGGGAGGGGCGGCTGTGAATGAGACTACAGACTCTTCTGATCAGACAGCAAAGTGTTCTGAAGGGTGTTTGGAGACTCGAGGCAGACTGTAACTCCCCACCAGTGTGGAGAGGTTAGTGTGTGGTACGGTGACGCAGCGATAGTGGCTGCCTCACAAGGCCAGAGACCGGGGGTTCGATCCTGACTACGGGTGCTGTCTGTGCGGAGTTTGTACGTTCTCCCCGTGACCTGCGTGGGTTTCCTCTGAGATCCCATATTCCAAAGATGTGCAGGTTTCTAGGCTAATTGACTCGGTATAATTGTAAATTGGCTTTAGTGTGTGTAGGATAGTGTTAGTGTGCAGGGATCGCTGGTCGGCACGGACACAGTGGGCCGAAGGGCCTGTTTCGCACTGTATCTCTAAACTCAACTAAAGAGTTAATGCTTGCAAATGAATGGAAGATGGAGATCAATGGAACGTTTCTGCATTACTCTCTGCTCTACACACTGGCACTCCTGCATTACTCTCTGCTCTACACACTGGCACTCCTGCATTACTCTCTGCTTTACACACTGGCACCCTCTCCCCTCCCGAACCACCCACTGTCCATCTACAACGACTGATCATTTCCCAGATTCATCTCCCAGTCACCGTGACCACCACCTCCACTGCTCACACCTGTGCCACTGACTCACAATGATAAGCACTTACTCTCAACCACCCACCAGGCGATCCGCCACACTTTCCCTTCCTCTTGCTGGGAGAAGATCACACAAGATGCCACCGTTCCAAAGCTGTGCCACCATGTGGACACCACAGGCTCACTGCTGGGTGGAAGCAGCTTTAAAGGAGACTAGACCAAGTCAACCCGTGGGCCCCATTCCTCGTCGATGATGCTCAGAAATCTCACAGCCTGTTTGCTTTCCTCCTTCTGCCTGTTAAGGGCTTGTCCCACAGGCGATTTAAAGGCGACTGCTGGCAACTAGGCTGTCGCCGACAGTTCACCGGGGTGTCGCGGGCATGACCAGATATAAATTTCTCGGCGACAGCTGGCTTGTCGCCAGGTATCGTTGCTTATTGCGGGCGCTGTCTGTCGCACGCTGACCCCAGGTTTGCTAGGTTCTCTTAGATGCATTTAGAAGCACGTAATATTAAATTAAGAAAAGTCATTTGAAGATACCATAAAATGCTTGTGTTTAACCAATTTATTTACCGTCAGGACATTTGACAGGTAGATTGGAGGCGACAGTTTGACGGTCAGGTAAGCGTGGGAATTTTCATGATGTTTATGGTCATCAGCGATTACATTTAAAGTAGGCTCCCAACCCAGATATGCAACCCAGAAACCAGATATGCATCTCCCGTACATTTTCATAGAATGCCCACACTCCGCACAAAAATCCATTTAACCACGTTTAAAATTAAATTTCTTAATACTGCTATTAGTAAACTGGAAGTAAATCCAGTTTATGCCTTGTTACCGTGAAGCTTGGTTTTCAAGTAACCCGGGCAAGATGTTATATTTCAAAACTCTCAAGTACTTACCGACTTGTCAGTGATTTCAGCAAAAATTAGGACGCCGGAGAAGCATTGACAGCGTGGGAATTTCGCGATGTTTCCGAAGACGGTGTAATCTCGACATGACGGCATTTTCGTGGTCATTGCCGTAGGGTAAAAGAAAATTTTGGCGATCTGCTACGACTTTGACAGTCGCCGGCAGTCGCCTAAAAAATCGCCTAAGTGGGGCATCATACTTTCGTCACACCTGTGTCCACACTGTCTATGTACCTGTACTATGTACCTGCATCCCTCCTCTACAACTCGCTCCCGTCCCCCACCATTTACTGTGCAAGACCTGACCTGCCATTTCGTGGCTCACTGCCCCAGCTCATCTCCATCCTGTTATTGTCTTAGATAACCACCTTCTGTGCTGGCCACTACATCACCAATTATGGTGTTGTCTGCAAACTCACTGACCACCTTAATAACATTTCATCTAAATCATTAAACATAGATGAAAAACAGTGGCCCCAGCACTGATCCCTGTGGTACACCACTGGTCACAGGCTGCCATCCTGAATAATAAGCCTCCCTCTGGCTCCATCCACTGAGCCAGTTATGTGTCCAATCACCGAGCTCTCCCTGAATCCCATCTGACCCAACCATTCAGACCAGTCTACCACAGAGGACCTTGTCAAAGCCCTTGCTCAAGTCCACGTACGCAACATCTAACCGTCTGCCCTTGTCAAATGATGGTAAAGATGGTGCAGGGCAACTGATGTATCAAAGAGTTCTGGGATTTGAACGCACTGTTGTTGCTGACCCCACTCCTGGATGCACTGTTGTTGCTGACCCCACTCCTGGATGCACTGTTGTTGCTGACCCCACTCCTGGACACACTGTTGTTACTGACCCCACTCCTGGATGCACTGTTGTTGCTGACCCCACTCCTGGATGCACTGTTGTTGCTGACCCCACTCCTGGACACACTGTTGTTGCTGACCCCACTCCTGGATGCACTGTTGTTGCTGACCCCACTCCTGGATGCACTGTTGTTACTGACCCCACTCCTGGATGCACTGTTGTTGCTGACCCCACTCCTGGATGCACTGTTGTTGCTGACCCCACTCCTGGATGCACTGTTGTTGCTGACCCCACTCCTGGATGCACTGTTGTTGCTGACCCCACTCCTGGATGCACTGTTGTTGCTGACCCCACTCCTGGACGCACTGTTGTTGCTGACCCCACTCCTGGATGCAGTTGTTGCTGACCCCACTCCTGGATGCACTGTTGTTGCTGACCCCACTCCTGGATGCACTGTTGTTGCTGACCCCACTCCTGGACGCACTGTTGTTGCTGACCCCACTCCTGGATGTTTGACACAACCTTCGTGATAAAGTTGTACAAAAGTCTAGACTTTGCCACATAGCCCATGATTGCAAACATGGAGACAAGACAATGGGATCTTCCATTTTGCCATGTGCAAAGCTGGTGATAAGTGTGGGATCCCGTACTTACGTGCCATCTTTAGAATAACAGAACATCTTAAGGTACTTTACCGAAGGATGGCAGGACAAGGTTTGACAGCACGCACTGTAGAGAGAGCAGGAGGTCGGGACTGCTGCACAGGTCCTCTCAAGAACCAACACTCCTTTAACACTGCTTCACCACATGAAAGGGCAGGCCACACAAGGTATGATTAAAGAAGAGGGGAGGGGAGGCCAGGCAAGGGGCTGGGAGCAGAGGAGAGACCACACTGCCATTTGGGGGTTTAGGAGAGGATTGAGGTGAGACAGCTAACGGTAGAGTCAATAACTAAAGTAAGGGCAATCAGGGAAACATGCAGTTGGTGAAAGCAGCAGAGTATCTCTGCCCACAAGAAACAGATATTGGATTTCTTCCGGATGTCAGTAGCCTTGTTAATCTCAGAGGCGCGGTGGGACTATAAATAGTGAGAGACGTCTTGTGTCAGTCACCGGAGTGGGACAAGAGTTACGTGGATGTGACCTTGACAGGTATTGCTGGAAGCTCGTCACTTCAAACCTCAGATGTGGCCGAGGCAGGTGACAGACAAACAACTCCTGAGTATAAAGTACAGAGATCTCAGTCTGAAGAAGGGTCTCGACCAAATGCTGCCTGCCCGCTGTGTTACTCCAGCATTTTGTGTCTATCCTGAGTTTGGAAGTGTGGAGGTCATGTTGCAGTTGTATAAGACATTGGTGAAGCCAAATTTAAAGTAATGTGTTCTGTTTGGACACCATGTTATAGGAAACATGTTGTCAAGATGGAAAGGTTGCAGAGAGGGTTTATAAGGATGTTGCCAGGACTCGGGAGACTGAGCTGCAGGGAGATGTTGAACAGGTTAGGACTTTATTCCTTGGAGCGTAGGAAGATGAGGAAAGATTTAACAGGAACCTGAGGGGCAACTTTTATTGCAGTGTTTAAGAAACATTTAGACAGGTACATGGATAGGACAGGTTTGGTGGGAAATGGGCCAAACGCGGGCAGTTGGGACTAGTGTAGATGGGACATCTTGGTCGGCATGGGCAAGTTGGGCCGAAGGGCCTTTTTTGTGTGGCTCTGTGACCACAGCTCCTGCAACACCATGTGGGAGACATGGCTCCCCTCTCCACCCCAGCTCTCCTCCCTCTCCCGACCGACCTCCCCCCCACCTCTCTCCCCCTCCCTTCCCCTCAGCACTTCCACCTCCCCTCCCCACCCCACATCTCCCCCTCCCCACACCTCTCCCCCTCCCCACATCTCCCCCTCCCCACACCTCTCCCCACTCTCCCCACCTCTCCCCACTCTCCCCACACCTCTCCCCTCCCCTAAGCAGTTCCTGCTCCCCCCCCCAGCCTCAGCCTCAGCCTCAGCCTCCACCAGTGGCCACGACAGTACCCAGTGAGACCGAGCTCCAGCAGTGAGTAGAGAGGACACATCCCACCAACTGACAACCTAACCCCACACTCTGTTAAACACAAGGCAGTCCAAACCGACAACGCAAGAGCAAAAACGTAGTTAAGTCTTCAAGGTCACGATTGGATCCAACTAAAGCAGAGGTCAACCCACAACCCAATAACCAACCCCAACATAAACAAAATGGAAGAAGCCCACCTGTGAGAGGTCCAGCCTCAGTCTAATCTGTGACTGCTGAACCAGTCAATTCATTTGAAGTAACAAAATAACCTGCCAATTTCACGTTTGGAGATAAAGCACGGAAACAGACCCTTCGGCCCAACTTGTCCGTGCCGACCAAGATGTCCCATCTACACTGGTCCCATTTGCCCACAATTGGCCCATATCCCTCTAAACCGCTCCTATCCAAGTACCTGTCCAAATGTCTTTTAAATGCTGTGATAGTCCCTGCCTCAACTACCTCCTCCGGCAGTTCGTTCCATACACCCACCACCCTCTGTGTGGAAAAAGTTCCCCTCAGGTTCCTGTCAAATCTTTCCGCTCTCACCTTAAACCTGCATCCTTTGGTTCTTGATTCCCCAACTCTGGGTAAAGTGTGCGTTCACCCTGTCCATTCCCCTCGTGCTTGCCCAGATACCTGCTACACCTTCGTCACAATCTCACGGTTCCCATAAAACACATTGCTGAGAGTCATTGCCTGTGATGACAATAACCAAACCCAAGGTGAAAGAGAGAAAGATACACCACCATAACAAACAAATATTCCATCTAAATGTGTAGGAAGGAACTGCAGATGCTGTTTTAAACCGATTCACACAAAAAGCTGGAGTAATTCAGGAAAAGAGCAAGTGATATTTCAGGGCCGAGGCCCTTCTTCAGGCTCGACCCGAAACGTCACCTATTCCTTTCCTCCACAGATGCTGCCTGACCCGCTGAGTTACTCCAGCACTCTGTGAAACGTCACCTATCCATGTTCTCCAGAGATGCTGACTGACCCGCTGAGTTACTCCAGCATTTTGTGTCTATTATCAATTAAATTAAAATGCCTCGTTTTGGTCACAGAAATACCTGAGATATCTGCGATTGTATAACCAGCTTCCAACATGATGTAAGGTTTAAGTGAACGATTACTGGAATAAGCAGATGCACCTTGCATGAATTTGAACATCTAATAAATGAACTGAAATAAATAGGTTTCCAAAGTGAAATACAGAAGCAGGAGCTAGCTGCCAGCCTGAATGCCAGAGGAAACAAACACCTCCCCCATCTCCTCCCCCACACAGTGGCAGAGAGAAAGTGCTCCCATCAATTGCAGCTCAGACCTTCACCAATAACTGCAAATATTTTGGTATTTGAACTTTGAAGCCCAGTTAATTTTTCAGCCTGAGATTTTAAAATCAATATTACATCACTTACACAAGAATATAAATGACGTTTCACGGACATTTAAGTGATGTTTATATTACTGAGATTTAAAATAACACCATCTCCTGGAACCTGCACGGATGTATACTGCAGAGAATATATAATTCCACGAGCTCTCTGGCGTGCCACTCTTGTATAAAATAAACATTGTTTTATGTAGAGCAACCAATGGCAGCATTGAAGAATGACTCCCATTTAGATTCTCAACCAAACCCTGAACTTACAGCAGCCCTTCAGTTCAATTCTCTGCCCCACTCTCCCCAACTTCTCCCTCTCTGACCTCCTGCATGGGTTCATTCATATCTAACTCATATCTAACTTTATAAAAGTTTATATCTGATGGAAGTTTATAAAATTAAGAGAGGCATCAATAAGGTAGACCGTCCACCCCAGGGTGGAAATGTCAAAGACTAGAGGACACAGCTTTACAGTGAGAGGGGCAAAGTTTAAAGGAGATGTGAGGGGCAAGATTTTATGTTACACAGAGGGTGGTGGGTGACTGGAACGCACTGCGGCTGTTAGTGGTTGAAGCAGCTACAATGGTGATGTTTAACAGATAAAAATATGCAGGGAATGGAAGGATATGCATCACCCTAACCCTAACCCTAATGCACGGTGGATAAGAGTTGGTCTTGGAGTCATGTTCAGCACAGAAATTGTGGGCCGAAGGGCCTGTTCCACAGCTACTCGGTTCAATCTCGAGGACGGAACCCAAAACCGGTTTCACCTCCACCTTTAGTTATTCGATTACCTGTTTGAAATTTCCAGTCCGTCTCTGCTCCCAGTCCATCATGTCGTGAAAAATGGGAATCATGACATTCCGAAGGTCAGTCTGGGGTACAAGGGTCACCTCCAGGAACGGCCCAATCAGCCCAGGAATGAAGTGCAGCTTGTGCTCCCCTACAATGTAATCACACAGCCTTTAATATCTGTGGACGGCTGGCACAACGCGAAGCAATGATGTGAATTTATAAAACACAACAGACTGGTGTCCCGTACCAAGGTTTTGCCACATGCTGAAGATTTCACATCCCATCATTACCCGCATGTCTCCGTACCTGTAATTAAAGCTCAGAGTCAGTGACACGGCACAGAAAACAACCGCAGAAATATTTACCACCACCGCTAAAATAATTATGATCTTTTAAAGCACGTCCATAAATGACCAACATGCAACTATAATAACACAACACTGCAACTTCAGTGGATATATTTATGGCATTAGTGCAAGTGTCAGGGGTTATGGGGAGAGGGCAGGAGAATGGGGTTAGGTGGGAGAGATAGATCAGTCATGATTGAATGGCAGAGATGACTTGATGGGCCGAATGGCCTAATTCTACTCCTATCACTTATGAACTTACTTCTCCAGAACCTTCTTCCTTTTCGATGGTGAAAACAGCTCCAGCTGAAGGCAAGGCTGATTGATGAATATCACAGCCAAATAGAAATACGAATCCCACACCTGAGCAAAATAAATGCGTTCATGAGACCCAGAGTTAAATCATTACAAAGTCGGAACTACAGCGCAGTTTTATTGCAATTTCACACGTCTCATTGACAAAAAACATCCAGATAATTTGTAAAAATTCACCTGGAAATTTTTACAACACAGATGAACGAATGAAATGAACAAAGAAGTTCCACGTTTCCAAAAAAATAAGAGCAGAAACAGAATTGATTTAATTGACTGATTGAATAAAATATGGAGTAACTCAGCGGGTCAGGTAGCATCTGTGGAGAACATGGATAGGTGACGTTTCACAGAGTGCTGGAGTAACTCAGTGGGTCAGGCAGCATCTGTGGAGAACATGGATAGGTGACGTTTCACAGAGTGCTGGAGTAACTCAGCGGGTCAGGCAGCATCTGTGGAGAACATGGATAGGTGACGTTTCAGGTCGGGAGAATGCTTCATTTGATGTTTCTAAGTGTTTATGTACATGTTAGTCTAGTAACTTTAAGGTAATAATAATAATTTAGTTTTGATTTTTGTAAATAGTTATTTTGTCTGTTGTTTCCAGTAATATTTGCACTTGTTCCCAATGTGTGAGGGCCATCTACACACAGAATGGCTGACTGTTTTATGGAGCTTGCTCAGTCCACAAGAGCGACTGAGCTTTGAGTTGCCGGCCTCTGTAACTCTCTGTCCCGCCCCCTCTCTGACCCACGTGTCTGGCGCTGTAATAATGAGGCCCAGAGTTAGGCTGAACTCATCCTCCACATTCCCACGTTAGACCCGATCAGACTCAATAGAGCTGTCAAACTTCAGGGAACTGTCTCTCTTTCCACTTGAAATGGTCTGAAGAAGGGTCCCGACCCAAAACGTTGCCTGTCCTTTCTCTCCACAGATGCTGCCTGACCTGCTGAGTTCGTAGAACATAGAACAGTACAGCACATGAACAGACACTTCAGCCTATAATGTCTGTACCGAACATGATGCCAAAACCATAACTTATCGACCTGCATATAACCCATATCCCTCCATTCCCTGCATATCCATGTGCTTATCGAAAGGCTGTATCTGCTCCACTACCATCCCTGGTTCCATCCACACACCACCCTGTGGAGATCCTCCAGCACTTTGCCCTTTGCTAAAGTTTCCAGCATCTGCAGTTCCTTGTGTCTTCATTTAAGTTTCAAATCCCATCCTGCACTGATCATTCCACCAACTCCACCGTCGCCTAAATCAGACTCATGCATCACTCCTGCCTGCACCATGCATCATCAGTCTGCAGCATGCATCGCTCCTGTCTGCACCATGCATCATCAGTCTGCAGCATGCATCACTCCCGTCTGCACCATGCATCGCTCCGGTCTGCAGCATGCATCACTCCTGCCTGCAGCATGCATTGCTCCTGCCTGCACCATGCATCGCTGTCTGCAGTATGCATCGCTCCTGTCTGCAGCGGCTTTGCCAGGCATGTTTCAGGCCTGCACCACGTGACAGGGAGGATGCAAGAACAGGCTGCAGTGAATCATCTCCAATCACTACCTGTGGGGAGATGACTCATGTAATCACACAGTTGGGATCAGCAGCAGATTTTGGATCTCTCTCTCTATCTCTCTTCCTCCTCTCCCCTCCTCCCTCTCTTCCCCCTCTCCCTCCCTCTCCCCCCTCTCTCTGTTCCCCTCTCTCCCTCTCTCTCCCTCCCTCTCCCTCCTCCCCCTCTCCCCCCTTCTCCCTCTCCACCCTCTCTCTCTCCCCCTCCCTTCTCTCTCCCCTTCCCTCTCTCCCTCCCCCCTCCTCTCTCCCCACCCTCTCCCCTCCCTCCCCCTTCCCCCCTCTCTCCCCTTCCCCCTCCCCCTCCTCTCTCCCCCTCCCTCTCTCCCCCCCTCCCCCTCCCTCCTCTTCCTCCCTCCCTCCTCCCTCCCCTTCCCCCTCCCCCCCTCCCCTCTCCCCACCCTCTCCCCCCCCTCCCTCCCCTTCCCCCTCCCTCTCCCTCTCCCTCCACTGAAGCAGCAATGCCACCGTGCCAAGCCGAATTTATTTTCAAATTCTCACAAATCATCAAGTACTTAATGAAGAGGTTATTGCGACATTCTCACATTAAATGTGCACTCATTTCAGCACAACAATCTGGATGGGAATGCAGCTACGCTCCCGGTCTAGTGATGCCGAGGGTTCAGTGGGATATTTGGGGAGGGCTGGACTTGCAATTAGTCGGGGGAAACCTGGAATGGTGACGATTCCATCCGAGGATCAAGAATTTGAATTCCCATTGCATGGAAAGGCTTAAATGATCCTTTGATCTGTGTGGATTCATACACACTGGAGAGGCACCACCTGAATTATGCTGCGGTTCGATTAATTCCACTTCGGGTGAGGGGGTGATTCACTGCAGGAGTGAAGCTCGATTGTTCTCAGTTAAATGCGGGCGCCAGCATTTCATTCCAGGAAAGAATACACATGATGAAGCAGAGCAAAGGCAGGTTACATAAGCTGAGTCCACAGCCAGTGCCAATTTCAAACACTACTCCAGCTGCCTGGCCTCCAGTCTTCAACAACCACATTTGTTAGAATATCTTCACAGTGCTAACAAAGTACTCGGTGAACCCATACAGCCGTTGCCAAAATGTCGGCACTTGTCCGATTCATCCCACCCGTCCACATCCCTACATGCAACCAAATCCCTGGTACACAACCTGCAGTCTGAAGAAGCTTGCTGTGCCAGGTGTGGCAGGGCAGTGAGAACCAGGGACGTGGAACACCCAAACCTGGACTCGGTCTTCATAAGATCATACGGGATAGGAGCAGAATTAGGCCATTTGGCCCATCAAGTCTACTCCGCCATTCAATCGTGGCTGATCCATCTCTCCCTCCTAACCCCATTCTCCTGCCTTCCCCCCATAACCTCTGACACCCGTACTAATCAAGAATCTATCCATCTCTGCCTTAAATATATCCACTGACTTGGCCTCCACAGCCTTCTGTGGCAGAGAATTCCACAGATTCACCACCCTCTGGCTAAAGATATATATTTTTTAAAAAAATTTTTTTTTTTACAATAGGTGCAGGAGGAGGCCATTCGGCCCTTCGAGCCAGCACCGCCATTCAATATGATCAAGGCTGATCATTCTCAATCAGTATTCCTGATCTTCTCCTCATCTCCTTCCTAAAGGAACATCCTTTAATTCCGAGGCTGTGCCCTCTGGTCCTAGACTCTCCCACTAGTGGAAACATCCTCTACACATCCTCTCTCATGCTCAACTATTAACACTCCACGCCAACTACCTAAAAGGCACGAAGAAGGGTCTCGACCCAAAACGTCACCCATTCCTTCTCTCCAGAGATGCTGCCTGCCCCGCTGAGTTACTCCAGCATTGGCAACTTCTCTGCAGTGTGACGTCCTTCCACAACATATTTAATCATTGACCATGGGAAGGCTACTCAACATGAAACGTTGCCTCTACCTCCCTACTGAAGCAGCCTGCCCTGCTGGTTATGTCCAACACTCTCTGTTTTCACCATATTTCCCACAGTTTTCTGATGTATAATAAAACCTGCCACATTGTCAATTCAGGAAACACCAAGACCATTAAGGTTTGCATATTTCAGGAATTCAGTGGCAAAATAAGAAGTTTGTTCCTCATCTCCATACAATCACTTCAATCTGGCACCAACGAGTTGATAATCATGAATTCCCTCCGTTGTTAAGCTTTGGTCCAGATATCTGAGGGACAAGGAAGGCCAGGCTAGAAGGTAGTAGAGTCGTAGAGGCGCACAGCACAGAAACAGGCCCTTCGGCCCAACTCATCAATGCCAACCAAGATGTCCCACTTGCTTGCGTTTGGCCCGTATCCCTCCAAACCTTCCTATCCATGTCCCTGTGGAGGGGCCAGACCTGTAACCTGGCAACTAGCCTGGGCACATGGGCAATGGTCCCGATGACCTGCAGTGTTGGGTAGTCACTGCTCTGCACTCCTACCCTGCCCCTCAGTAATCACTGACACACCTTGTCACACTATGCTCATTCAAACAGTCTACATATCGCCACATTGAATGTACCTGGACCTGAGGCTGCAGAGCCCCAATGGATCGAGAACCTCAATCATTCACTTCCCACTGGAGGGACAACCCCTCAATGCTACTGAATCTCTGAATTCACTGCCCCTGTGAGGCTGCAATCCCTGGTTCATTGGAGGCACATACAACTTGGAAAGATGGGGGACGGAGGGGGCTCTGGGGACCAGAGGGCGGTGGGGGACGGAGGGGGTGGGGGACGGAGGGGGTGGGGGACGGGGGGGGTGGGGGACGGGGGGGGCTCTGGGGGACGGGGGGGTCTGTGGGACGGGGGGGTCTGTGGGACGGGGGGTCTGTGGGACGGAGGGAGTGGGGGACGGAGGGAGTGGGGGACGGAGGGAGTGGGGGACGGACGGAGTGGGGGACGGAGGGAGTGGGGGACTGAGGGGGTGGGGGACGGAGGGGTCCGTGGGACGGGAGGGGTCTGTGGGACTGGCACAAATAAGGAGTCACAGCCAGGGCACGTAGTCCATGTTCACGTTGAATGGGCAGAAGTCTGCAGGGGTCAGATAGTACCGAGATCTGCCCCAAATGAGTGACCACTGAACCAGAGGTCTTCCCCTGCTTCTGGACATCCCAGACAAGGGAAACATGTTCCTCCAGCACTTTGTGTTCCACGCACGATCCCAGCATCTGCAGTGCCTTGTGCCTAAAGGGAAACATCGTCCCTACATCGGCCCCGTCACGCCCTGTGGGAATTGTGCGCGTTTCAGTCGATTGTCTCTTATTCTTCTCAACACAAGAGACCAAAGACCCAGTCTGAAGGAGGATCTCCACCCGAAACGTCACCCATTCCTTCTCTCCACGGATGCTGCCTGTCCCGCTGAGTCACTCCTTAACCATCAACATATCACTAAATACCCGCCCGACCTGGGCAAATGACTTCTCCAACTCCAAACTTACTCCAATTAAATGAAAGTGAGGGTGTTTACATGGAACCTTTGATTATCCACTTGCACCAGCCTCCTCCATCAGCATCGCACCACTACCAAGGGAGATAAAAGTATTGTTGGAAAAGAACCAAGACCCTCTGGTAGGTCTGGCACTATTACTCCCAGTAGATTTAATGTCATCCCCTAGAAAGGTTTCATGACAGGACCGATGTCAATGAGACGATCGTCCCTAAACAATAGTCATTTAATTCCGCACCTGCACTGTGGTTAAATGAGTCAGACTGACTGGAACAGGAACCAAAATTAGGTCAACAATGTCAAAATGCACATCACCCAAAATGCATCAAGACAGCACGATCCAGTCACCATCACCTTACCTTGAAGTCAAAGCTCTCGTTCAGAAAGTTCTTCCTCAGCGCGTCAGATAGGTATAGGATGGTAGTGATGATCACACTGAAAGATGGAAAAACAGGAATCAGTAATCTATACATAAACACACTGCATTGAGTTCAGCTACATCGTGGCTCACACAGTAACCTGTTCAAACAGTTAGGTGTGTTCATCATTCACCAACAACGGTTTTGCCCTGCATTATATATTGTGGACTGTGGAGCAGAACGGTCCCTCATTAAACAATCTACACAAGTAATGACGTTGCTGAAGAAGGGCCGGTTGGCAGGTAACTCCTCGACTTCTCAGAGTTGTTGGGGCATCTTTTAGCACCAGCCTGAACCATGAGTTGAGTTGAGTTTATTGTCAAGTCAAGTCAAGTCAATTTTATTTGTATAGCACATTTTAAAACAACCCACATTGACCAAAGTGCTGTACATCAGTGCAGGTACTAAAAAAGGACATACAATGGCACACAAACATAACAGCACAGACATAAACAGTTTACAGCACCCCCTCAGAGGGCCTCAAACCCTCACGTGTCGTGACATACAGTGGAAAGCCTTGGTTGCGAGCTATCCAAACAACAGGTTCTCTCCACGTCCAACTCTGAGGCCCCACCACCTTCTTCAATGAGTCAAAACCAAGACTCCAACTGCATTGTCCACACTCCTGCTCCAAGGATGGATTAAGCAGGAATAACCAGAGGGAATAACGGAAATGCTCGCCCGGTCTGGTAGTGTCTGTGCAGAGAACTGCTCTGATGAAAGATTATTGAACTGAAGGATTAACTCCCTCTCTCCCTACACGGATACTGCTCGACCTGCTGAACAATTCCAGAGTTTAGTTTAGAGATACAGCATGGAAACAGGCCCTTCAGGGCACCGAGTCCACGCCAACCATCCATCACCCATTCACACTGGTTCTGTGTTATCCCAGCCTTGCATCCATTCATCCATTATGGATGATCCATCCATCCATCACCCATTCACACTGGTTCTGTGTTATCCCAGCCTTGCATCCATTCCCGACACACTAGGGACAGTTTAGAGAGGGCTAATTAACTTACAAACTGGGCAGACACTGGAGCACCACATGTGGTCACATGGAGAACGTGCAAACACCACAAAGACAGCACCCGTGGTCAATTACCCCACAACCTTTAATAAATATTTTGAATAGTTCAAGGTTGCTTTCTTTCACCTAACGGTAATCAGTGGTCTAGAGTTGACATCCTTCAGTCATAGAGAACCTGCCAGTGAGATGTACAAAGTGAAGATCTTACTTGTTGGTTACCAACCGCATTATTGTCCAGTCTTTTGGAAACATCTCTGGCCTTATAAGAATTTTAAACACTGTAAAAATCTGCAGCAGAAAATCCTAAAAAGAGAAATGCATGTTATTTTCAAAGCATTATATACCACTAATTGCTCTCAATTTTTGTCAGAAATCAAAGCCACAATGTCATAGAGCAGAGAAGCAAGTCCTTAGCCACAATGTCATTTTCAAATTGGAATTCTCTAACACAGAAGGTAGTTGAGGCCAGTTCATTGGCTATATTTAAGAGGGAGTTAGATGTGGCCCTTGTGGCTAAAGGGATCGGGGGTATGGAGAGAAGGCAGGTACGGAATACTGAGTTGGATGATCAGCCATGATCATATTGAATGGCGGTGCAGGCTCGAAGGGCCGAATGGCCTACTCCTGCACCTATTTTCTATGTTTCTGTGTCATACAGCCCAGAAACAAGCCCTTCGGCCAGACTCCTCCATGCCGGCCAAGATGTCCCGTCTCCGCTCGACCTATTTGCCCACATTTGACCCACACATAGAGCAGCTGGATGCCAGATTCCTCGAGCCCAACATTGGTGGGACTGTTGCTACTGCACAAGTGCCAGTCATGGACGGAGAGGTCCGTACGTCAGATCTATGTTGGGTTAGTTCACGTGTATGCGTGTTAGCGCATGTTTCAGACGTCTGTGAGGAACAGACTTGGTGTGCTCAGTGGAACCTCTTCACCCTCTGAGCATCACCTTGGGTCTCTCTGCTCTCCCCTCTCGCCAATATCACTCTCTTTCCACACCAATGCAATATTTCTTTGCTCGACGTATCACACTGTGTTGTTGTTCAATATTTGATTGGTAATTTTATTCTTTGTTTATTTGAAGACTATCTTAAATTATGAGTCATAAAGAAGAATATGGTCTGGATTCGAAATAACTTCTGCATACAATCTTTGTCGACCAGCAAGACAAAACCGGGCAATGCGGACGTATTCTCTGCTTGGCTAATTGGCAGATCAATGCATTTGTTCAGATAAATGTGTCTGACTCACCCTGAGATCATCTTTGCTGGTGAAGTGCTCCAGAAGTTGTTGATAATGTTTGTCTGTCATTTGCCTGAGCAGAGCAAGCAGACACGCCACAAACTCCCCCTGTCAGAAACAGACCAGGGCAAGTCAGCATCCCCAGCACCCGCTCAATACATCCACCTGCAACACCAGACTGGGGCAGCGTTAGGTTTATTTACAGTGGAGGAGGGTTGGAGAGGGAGGGGTTTGGGGAAGGGAGGGGTTTGGGGAAGGGAGGGGTGAGGGTTGGGGAGCAAGGGGTTAGGGTTGGGAAAGGGGGGGTTTGGGTTGGGGAGGGGGGTTTGGGGAGGGGAAGGGAGGGGTGAGGGTTTGGGGAAAGGTGTGAGGGTTTAGGGAGGGGGGGGTTGGGGAGGGAGAGGTTAGGGTTGGTGGGGGGGGGGGTTTGGGGAAAGGTGTGAGGGTTTAGGGAGGGGGGGGGTTGGGGAGGGAGAGGTTAGGGTTGGTGGGGGGGGGGGGGTGGGTGAGGGCGATGTGTCACGAGAGGCATAAATGGTACGGATAGTGAGACACTTGTCCCCCCCGGGCAGAGGTTTGGTTTTACATGGATCCTGCTCATTCCAAAGCCTTTGCCTGGTCTCAAGATCGCCAGTGAATCTTTATATGGCGTGTCTGTGGGTTACTAGTGATGAAAACGCCCAGCACTGGTGTAAAGGGCACATTGTTGGCTGATCCCCTGCTTGGATGAGCCTTAGCTCCTTCAGCATGTCAAACCGCAGTGTTAGTGAGACCATCTCACATTACCATAACAACCTCGTCAGGTCTTGCTGGAAAACCAGGGTGCAGAATGGAACACATGTTGTTATGTAAATGTTGCCCAGATCAGTAGACAGTTTAATTGGAAAAACATGAATTCCAAATTTGTATTTAATTGCTTGTCAATTTTGATTCACAGAACAAAGTGCCTGGTTCTCACATTTGTAGTTAGCTTGGTTGTCATTTGAACAATGGTTTAACTCTTTGAATGCCACACTTTAGCATCAGCAGAAATGTCTTTGATTTCTCACCTTGCAGCCAGGTCACTGGTTCAGCTCGGATTAAAGGTCATTAACCCGACCCTTTCAATGGCATTTCTTGCTGCAGATAACGCCTGAACCGCTGAACATTTCCAGCACTTCATGGCTCTTATTTACTTTTCCGTCAATGACAGCCAATCATTAATGATACACAAGAGAATTACTAAGTGTTTCCTCAATAATGCAGAAATTTAAGTCAATTTCTCAGATGATAAATAAAAACCCCATGTTTCCAGCGTTTAAGTCTGAAATGGAAATGTCAAGGTGTAATTTAGCACATGGGAGACGTATCTACATACAGGTTATTCCGGCCCCCACAAAATAGGAAACTAGGGAAAAATATGACGGCACGGTGGCGCAGCGGTAGAGTTGCTGCCTTACCGCGCCAGAGTCCTGGGTTCCATCCTGACTACGGGTGCTGTCTGTACCCAGTTTGTACCTTCTCCCTGTGACCACGTGGGTTTTCTCCATTTCCTCCCACTTTTTTTTTTTTAAGTGTAGGTTGTAGATTAATTGGCCTCTGTAAATTGAAAATTGTCCCTAGTGTGTTGGATAGAACTAGTTGATTTATTCACAAAATGCTGGAGTAACTCAGCAGGTCAGGCAGCATCTCGGGAGAGAAGGAATGGAACTAGTGTGTGGATGATCGGTGATCACTGCGGACCCGGTGGGCCGAAGGGCCTATTTCCATACTGTGTCTCTAAACAAAAAAAACAAAACTAACAAAATAATTGCTTGAACTATATGGTGAATCTCCAAGTTGTTTGAACTACCCGTGATTAATAATCTATAGTTAGCAGGCAAACTTATTGTCTGATGTGGTGAACTTTAATTGGAAATATCATGACTCTTTCTAAGTTCCACAATTAACTACAACATTTCTTAACACAGAATATAATTTTTAAAAATGCAGGAAATTCCCAGGCAGTTCAGCTCATGTTGGTTTGTGAGATTGTGTTTCAGGTGATAACTATTTTTCTGATGTAACCTAATTGCCATTAATTCCCATCAGTGCTGCGATATCTGTAATGTTCATTTTTATGTAGGTTTCCATTCAGTATTGATGTTTTATAGATAATGATTGTGTCACCTTTTGCTTAATTAGATAATTAAGGGATGTGAAATATTTTCACTGGTGACTGCGTGACATTTGTTCTGGTGCAGAGGCACAGAAAACCCAAGAGTAAACCCAGGCCAGCAGAGATTCACGTTAAAACAGCAAGCAACGTTTCAAGGCTGAAGAGATTTCCCTCCCAATCCATCTCTCCCCCATCATACGTCTCCAACCAGCCTGACTGCCCTCCTGTTTAAATAGTGTCTTGGTATTCTTTGTTGTCACCTTCCCCCAGCTATCAATGATCTTTTTCCTTGATCTACGTCCCCTTTGATGTCTCGTTTTCACACCTTACACTTCCATATCTCTGTGCCTCCCTCTCCCCTGTCTCTCAGTCTGAAGAAGGGTCTCGACCCGAAACGTCACCCATTCCTTCTCTTCAGAGATGCTGCCTGACCTGCTGAGTTACTTCAGCATTTTGTGTCTGTCCTGAACATCCTCCTCTCAAAATCTATGGCTGCTGGATCTGGACTGAGTTTAATGGACGTTTGTTGAACAAGTAAATCAAAGGCTATCAGGAAAATTCTAGTGTTGTATTCTGAAGAAGGGTCTCGACCCAAAACGTCACCCATTCCTTCTCTGCCAAGATGCTGCCTGACCTGCTAAGTTACTCCAGCTTTTTGTGTCTACCTTCGATTTTAACTAGCATCTGCAGTTTTTTTCCTACACAATATGACTGCTATAATCTATAAGCTTGAGCAACTGAGTGCCCCATTCTAGTTGTGTGGGAAGGAACTGCAGATGCTGGTTTAAACCCATTCTAGTTCATGTATTCCCAGGCCATCTAAAGGGAAGCCACTTCACAGGCTGATCGCTGCTGAGGTCTCAGAGATTCCTTGCACTGCCAGACACTCATCACTGTTGCCAGCTGTGGTGGTAGGGTGGCACAGTGGCCCAGTGGCAGAGTTGCTGCCTCATGGCGCCAGAGACCCGGGTTCAATCCCGACTACGGGTGCTGTCCTTACGGAGTTTGTACGTTCTCCCCGTGACCTGCGTGGATTTCTCCGGGTGCTCCGGTTTCCTCCCACAGCCCAAAGATATGCAGGTTTGTAGGTTATTTGGCTTCGGTAAAAATTGTAAATTGTCCCTAGTGTGTGTAGGATAGTGTTAGTGTGTGGGGATCACTGGTCGGTATGGACTCGTGGGCCGAAGGGCCTGTTTCTGCGCTGTATCTCTAAACTAAACTAATTGATGTGATCCTAGCTGGGGAGTGGAGGAAAAGGAGCAGGAAAAACAGGCGGGATACCACAGAAGGAAGAGAAATGGGAGGAGTGCAGACAGACAAACACAGAGAGAGTAGAGAGGATATGGGAGGAGTGCAGACAGACAAACACGGAGAGAGTAGAGAGGATATGGGAGGAGTGCACACAGACAAACACGGAGTGAGTAGAGGATATGGGAGGAGTGCAGACAGACAAACACAGAGAGAGTAGAGAGGATATGGGAGGAGTAGACAGACAAACACCGAGAGAGTAGAGAGGATATGGGAGGAGTGCAGACAGACAGACACGGAGTGAGTAGAGGATATGGGAGGAGTGCACACAGACAAACACGGAGTGAGTAGAGGATATGGGAGGAGTGCAGACAGACAAACACAGAGAGAGTAGAGAGGATATGGGAGGAGTAGACAGACAAACACCGAGAGAGTAGAGAGGATATGGGAGGAGTGCAGACAGACAGACACGGAGTGAGTAGAGGATATGGGAGGAGTGCACACAGACAAACACGGAGTGAGTAGAGGATATGGGAGGAGTGCAGACAGACAAACACAGAGAGAGTAGAGAGGATATGGGAGGAGTAGACAGACAAACACCGAGAGAGTAGAGAGGATATGGGAGGAGTGCAGACAGACAGACACGGAGTGAGTAGAGAATATGGGAGGAGTGCAGACAGACAAACACAGAGAAAGTAGAGAGGATATGGGAGGAGTGCAGACTGACAGACACAGAAAGAATAGAGAGGATATGGGAGGAGTGCAGACTGACAGACTGACAGACACAGAGAGAGTAAAGAGGATTTCACAGCCAGCTTTTCCCTTAAACCTCTGTATGGGAGAAAGATTTGAAAATAAAAACTTCATGGATCTGAAATAAGAAATTATTTCATTACACGCAGTTTTGTAAGTATTTTTGTTAAAAAAATTAATACCATAAAGTAAATATTTTATGGTAATACACACAACACGCATTGTAAAAGTTTAGAACCTTTACAGACTTTTCAAGAGCAAAGTTGCAGTTGTCAAAACTTCCTTTGTGATAGATGTACAATAATGTCACTTGTTCAAATGTACCATTAGGCTATTTTCATGAAAGGTTCAGACTGAGTAATGTGTGGAATAAAAAGCAACGAACCAGGTGTTGTTGCAGAAGCATCTGCTTTTGTCGTGATACTTACAGTCACATCCTGAAACTGGAAGCGAACCGTGGGCCCAGAGGGCTGTGGTCTGGTGCTGATTTCTAATATGGTTCTCAGCAGCATGCTTAGCAAACTGTCCACCAGCATGTCCACCTCCTCCGGAACAGTGGCCTCCTAAATAATAAAGGGAATCACAGCTGATGTCTAATATGTTCACATTGTGTTTACTGCACAGAAACCAGCCAGGCCAGTCAAAGAGATGAACAGGGAGAAAACTGCGGGAGGAACTCAGCGGGCGGGTCGAGCAGCATCTGTGGAGGTGGAAGGAAAGTTGGCATTGAGTTCTGACCCTGCACTGGGACTGGTCTTCCCTTCCCCAGATGCTGCTTGACCTGCTGAGTTCCACCAGCTACAGCAGTCCCTTGTGTGTCAAAGGAGCGCGTCTTGTTCAAGTAAACAAGGTTTTGTTGGATTATTATTTCAAGACCTCAGCAAGTACAACCTGGTTCCGTCTGAAAAAAAGGATCGAGAATTAACACGTTGAGGAATTGAGAAGCTTAAAGGTCCCATCACACCATGTCCTTACAAAGCATTGTTTACAATAGTCCTATTTATGGGATGCATTTAATGTTCGTGTTCCCTCTTAATATGGAATTTACTCATTTTCACATGTTGAATACGGGGTGATGGCTGGTGACACGAGCTCGATGGGCCGAAGGGTCTGTTTCCGTGCTGCATCTCTATCCTTGACCAGACTTTACTGGCTTTACCTTGCACTAAACATTATTCCCTTATCACTGTAAATGGATTGATTATAATCATGTATTGTCTTTCTGCTGACTGGTTAGCACGCAACAAAAGCTTTTCACAGTACCTCGGTACACGTGACAATAAACTAAACCTGACCTGAACTAAACTAAAAATATCACTGTGAGGGACTGACAGATATCTCTGCCTTGCCCTGTGGCCCAGCACAGTATCACTGGCATCGGAAACGAACACAACTCCCACACCTCACCGTGACATTAGATATTCTACCCACTCATCAAACTGAAATCACTGCACAAGGCCACACACCAACAATTATCTGGTTCAGGCTTCATCTCCAATAATCAATGTGTATAGAACATTTTAATAATAATAAAAGGTAAAACTATTATTTAATTTACAGTGGAGGCAAGCGACAATATCTGGTGTCACAGTGCTGCAGCGGGTAGAGCTGCTGCCTTACTGCACCAGAGACCTGGGTTTGATCCTGACCTCGGGACCTGCCTGTGTGGAGTTTGCAAGTTCTCCCTGTGACCGTGTGGGTTTCCTCCGGGTGCTCCAGTTTCCTCCCACATCCCAAAGATGTACGAGTGTGTAGGTTAATTGGCCCTCTGTAAATTGCCCCTGGTGTGTAGGGAGTGGATGAGAAAGTGGGATAACATAGAACTAGTGTGATTGATAGTCAGCATGGACTCAGTGGGCCGAAGGGCCTGTTTCCGTGCTGTATCTTTCAATTAAAAAAATCATTTAGTTTCTGTCCAACTTGAAGTTCAAATCTGGCAAATGGAGAAAGTCATCCCTCTGTTGAGAAAACTTCCCAAAAGAAATTGTGTTATCAAATAACCAACAAGGGTGAACTGCTGACCGATATGAGAGTGTTTCTATTTAATTTAATTAGTTTGTCAAATTAATATCATGTTCTCTCCATTCCTTTTACACAAATGTCAGAGGCCCAAAGTTAAAGATTGGCCAACTAGAGGCAAATTGAGCCATGTATTTGCCAGAGATTTGATTGTTGAACCTGCCCAGGTTTGTAAACAGTTTTATTCCAAGTAATAGCCCAACTCATAAATATCCCTCTCCCTGGGGGAATCCTCTGAAGGTAAATTGGTGACTTTACATCCGTTATTCTTGGATTCGAGGCTTTGACCCACAACCTAGACATGGAGGCATCAGGGCCTTGACCTCCAGAGTATGAACGTCAGCAATGCCAAGCTCATTCTGCAACCAGCCATGATCACATTGAATGGCGGTGCTGGCTCGAAGGGCCGAATGGCCTACTCCTGCACCTATTGTCTATTGTAACCCGAGTAATGTCCGTGGAACTGCTGCCCAGAGTCCGTCAATTCATGCATGTTACCATGGCTCCCGTGAATGCACTGTCCGAACACAGCAGGTGAGCACAGCAGGTGAGCACCGCAGGTGAGCACCGCAGGTGAACACCGCAGGTGAACACCGCAGGTGGGACCTGCATCCTCATTTTACTGCAACAGTTAGTAGATTAATTAAAGAAGCAGTTCACCGCTGCTGAGATTCTGGGGCCTACGACTATTATCTCAAGATCGACACAAAGGTGATTTTTTTTCTGTTAGGTTTAACAGCCTGTACAAGATAATTATGTAGTACAGTAAGTCTGAGTTACTCCTCTAATAATTACACAGTGTACAGCAAGGTAAAACTAAAAACTAGCTGAAGACAACAAATCCCACAATTATATTTTAACATGATCTCACTGGCATTTTAAATGCATTGCCAGTACACGTGCTCCCACTTTGAACCAAGTGCATTTCGTAAACTATTGTAACTTCACAAACACACAAGGATTTAAATCCCATTCATTTCTTGGTCATGCTTTCAATGACAAACTTGGGCACCTCTATGGACAGGTGTATGGATAAACCTTAGACTGTCGAGACACAAAATGGAAACAGGCCCTTTGCCCACCGAGTCCGCACCGACCAGTGATCCCCGTACATGAGCACTATCGTACACACCTGTACGTTTTTGGAGTGTGGGTGGAAACCGGAGTACCCGGAAACAATCCAAGCAGGTGGAATGTATAAACTCCGTGTGGACAGCACCCGTAGTCAGGATTGAACCAAGGCCTCTGGCACTGAGGCAGCAGCTCTACCACTGCGCCACCGCAGCGTCTAGTCGGATATTGGCCAAAAGGGGACAGATGGAACTAGTGAGGATGAGGCATCTTGACTGGCATTGGGCAAGCTGGGCCGAGCAGCCTGGTGAGGATGAGGCATCTTGACTGGCATTGGGCAAGCTGGGCCGAGCAGCCTGGTGAGGATGAGGCATCTTGACTGGCATTGGGCAAGCTGGGCCGAGCAGCCTGGTTCCATGTTGTGGAACTCTACAAGTTCCCCCAATTATCACCCAATCCGTCAGTCACCCACTTTTCCACATCAATGCTCTCCTGAAATCCTGTCCTTCATAATCTGACCGAGTAATTATGTATGAAATTGTAGTTGTGCTATTTTTTTATTGGGGAATTGAAGAGGAGTTATGAAGGCTGTTAAAAGTTAGCATCCAAATGAAGTGAAAGGAAGCTGTCAGTAGATTTGCTGACTAGAAAATGAAGATGTTTCCAGCAACTGAGGGGGAAATAAGGGGCAACTAAGCCACAAACAGAAGATCACAAAGTTTTAAGTAAATCCATGGGTAATTTATCAGCCACATAGAGTGATACAGTGTGGAAACAGGCCCTTCGGCCCAACTCGCCCTCACTGGCCAACAAGTCCCAGCTACACTAGTCCCACCTACCCACACCGGCCAACATGTCCAGCTACACTAGTCCCACCTGCCCACACCGGCCAACATGCCCAGCTACACTAGTCCCACCTGCCCACACCGATCAACATGCCACATCTACACTAGTCCCACCTGCCCACACCGGCCAACAGGTGCTGCTACACTAGTCCCACCTGCCAGCATTTGGCCCATATCCCTCCAAACCTGTCCTATCCTATCCATGTACCTGTCTAAATGTTTCTTAAATGTTGGGATAGTCCCTGCTCAACTACCTCATCTGGCAACTTGTTCCATACCCCACCACCCTTTGTGTGAAAAGGTTACCCCTTAGACACCTATTAAATATTTTCCCCTTCACCTTAAACCTACGTCCTCTGGTCCTCGATTCACCTACTCTGGGCAAGAGACACTGTGCATCTACCCAATCTATTCCTCTCATGATTTTACACACCTCTATAAGATCATCCCTCATCCTCCTGTGCTCCAAGGAATAGAGACCCAGCCTATTCAACCTCTCCCTGTAGCTCACACCCTCTAGTCCTGGCAACATCCTCGTAATGTTATTAAATTAGAGTTTAGCTCACTGTAAATGTATCAAATCAGACAGCAAAGAACCATTATGTATTTAGCAACTGCAATCCAAGTCCCACAGATTTTTTTTAAGAGATCAGATGCAAACATTTTAAGATTTTTAATTGCCCAGTAACATAAGATCATAAGAGATAGGAGCAGAATTAGGCCATTCGGCCCATCGTCTATTCAATCATGGCTGATCTATCTCTTCCTCCTAACCCCATTCTCCTGCCATCTCCCCATAACCCCTGACAACCGTACTAATCAAGAATCTACTGTATCTATCTCTGCCTTAAAAGTTATCCACTGACTTGGCCTCCACAGCCTTCTGTGGCAAAGAATTCCGCAGATTCACAAATGTGATTGGGGAGTGTGCAAGGAATTTTAAAGATGAAGGTAAATGTGAGAAAGGGAAATGCAGTGTTACACACATTGGCAGGTTGGGTAATTAATTATAGATAATTGAATGCCTGGAGAATTTGGTACCAACAGTTTGCTTACTGATCAAACAAACTTGGAGAGAATGAAAACATTCATTGATTACAATTGTACAAATTATTCTCCAGGGATATTGGTCGATGCCTATTGAATAAAGTTTAGACACAAGCTCATGAATCGTTTCAAAATTCAACCAATTGAGAATTCTTGACAACATTTCTTGTTCATTCATCTAAAGATGAAATAAATTGCCTCAAGGACAAACAGCATCATGGAAATACCTTGTGTGCAGAGACAGAACAGTAAATTGTACAGGAACTATGGCTCTGGTCCAGTGTGTACTGAGAGAGTTAGCAGAAGTTGGGAGCGGAACCAAGTTGGAACATTAGTGAATCTGTTGTGCCGACAAGATCATTGGCCATTTAGAACGGAGATGAGGAAGAACTTTTTCAGTCAGAGGGTGGTGAAGGTGTGGAATTCTCTGCCTCAGAAGGCAGTGGAGGCCAGTTCGTTGGATGCTTTCAAGAGAGAGCTGGATAGAGCTCTTAAGGATAGCGGAGTGAGGGGGTATGGGGAGAAGGCAGGAACGGGGTACTAATTGAGAGTGATCAGCCATGATCGCATTGAATGGCGGTGCTGGCTCGAAGGGCTGAATGGCCTACTCCTGCACCTATTGTCTATTGTCTATTGTCTATCAGATGCAGGTAACCAAGTCTGCACAACAGGCAGGTGTCCAGGAAAATTCAGAGGTAGGATGAAGTACGTACCACCCACGTAGACACGGTGGCGCAGCGGGTAGAGCTGCTGCCTCACAGCGCCAGAGACATGGGTTCCATCCCGACTACGGGTGCTGTTTGTATGGAGTTTGTACGTTCTCCCTGTGACCTGCGTGGGGTTTCTCCGGGTGCTTTGGTTTCCTCCCGTATCCCAAAGACGTGCAGGTTTGTAGGTTAATTTGCTTCTCTAAATTGTCCCTAGTGTGTAGGGCAGAACTAGAGTAGGGATGATCGCTGGTCAGTGAGTACTCGGTGGGCTGAAGGGCCTGTATTCTGACAATCAACAGTATTTGAGTGCACCACCACTGGGGTCAAGAGATGAACAGAAAGAGTCAGACATTCTCCTGGACAGTGAAGGACAATGCAGCACAAAGTTGGTCAGGTGGGAGTGTTGGTGGGACAGGTAAGTTGCAGCCACATTGGGCAACCAAGGACACTTTCTTCCCAGCTGTTATCAGGCAACTGAACAATCCTACCAACAGAGAGTCCTGAACCACTGTCTACCTCATTTGAGAGCCTTGTACTATCTTTAATCGGACTTTACTGGACTTTATCTTGCACTGAACATTATTCACGTTATTCCCTTTATCATGTATCTGTGAATGGCTCGATTGTATTTGTGTATTGGTTTTCCGCAGATTGGTTAGCACGCAACAAAAGGTTACTAGGTTAATTCCCGGAATGGCGGGACTGTCATATGTTGAAAGACTGGAGTGATTAGGCTTGTATACACTGGAATTTAGAAGGATGAGAGGGGATCTTATCGAAACGTATAAGATTATTAAGGGGTTGGACACGTTAGAGGCAGGAAACATGTTCCCAATGTTGGGGGAGTCCAGAACAAGGGGCCACAGTTTAAGAATAAGGGGTAGGCCATTTAGAACGGAGATGAGGAAAAACTTTTTCAGTCAGAGTTGTGAATCTGTGGAATTCTCTGCCTCAGAAGGCAGTGGAGGCCAATTCTCTGAATGCATTCAAGAGAGTGCTAGATAGAGCTCTTAAGGATAGCGGAGTCAGGGGTTATGGGGAGAAGGCAGGAACGGGGTACTGATTGAGAATGATCAGCCATGATCACATTGAATGGCAGTGCTGGCTCGAAGGGCCAAATGGCCTCCTCCTGCACCTATTGTCCATAAAAGCTTTTCACTGTACCTCAGTACATCTGGTAAAGGAAGGCATTGGAAGTTCAACAATGGGTCGATAGGATGGTGTGGTGGCGCAGTAGTAGAGTTGCTGCCTTACCACACTTACAGCGCCAGAGACCCGGGTTCCATCCTGACGGCGGAATTTTGTACGTTCTCCCCGTGACTGCATGGGATTTCTCCGAGATCTTCGGTTTCCTCCCACACTACAATGAAGTACAGGTTTATAGGTTGTGTAGGAAGGAACTGCAGATGCTGGTTTAAACTGACGATAGACACAAAAAACTGGAGTAACACAGCAGGACAGGCAGTGTCTCTGGAGAGAAGGAATGGGTGACGTTTCGGGTCGAGACGGTCTGAGTAGTCTGAAGAAGGGTCTTGTCCTGAAACATCACCCATTCCTTCTCTCCAGAGATGCTGCCTGTCCCGCTGAGTTACTCCAGCTTTTTGTGACTATCTCAGGTTTATAGGTAAATTGGCTTGGGTTTGTATACTTGGTATATGTGTAAAAAAGTAATTGTCCCAAGTGAGTGTATGCTTGATATAATGTGCGGCTTGTGTGTAGGCATGTGTTAACTGACTCGCTGGCTGGTACGGACTCGTTGGGCCAAAGGGCCTGTTTCCGCATTGTATCTCTAAACTAAACAAACAGCCTGGTTTACCCAGAGGTGGTAGAGTCAAGAAATAACGATAAATGTACTGACTGTTACAGGGGAAAATAAGACAGCTTCAGTCTTTTTAACATTTAGCTGGAAGAAAATAAATGCTTTAACACTGTGTTTTAAGCAGCATCTTAATGAAGTCAAAGACTGCCGTTTACAGGGTAGTGGCCCAACTGAATGATGAAACCGCATCATCGTGAAGCAGAACTGTTCAGGACCGCCCCATTGTCCACGGCCTGCTGCTGCAGGCTGACTCAGCGCGATGGAGGTACTCACAGTGCCATCCTTCTTGATGAGGCAGAACATGGCGCTGAGGATGCGGGCACACATGAACAGGTCCTTCTGCTCCTGCAGGTGCATGTGGAGATGGTGGAGGACCACAGGCAGGAGGATGTAGCGAGAATCTGGAACACAGGCACACGCAATCAATCATCATAGGATCAGGAGTGATAGGAGCAGAATTAGGCCATTCGGCCCATCAAGTCTACTCCTCCATTCAATCATGGCTGATCTATCTCTCCCTCCTAACCCCATTCTCCTGCCTTCTCCCCATAACCCCTGACACCCGCACTAATCAAGAATCTATCTATCTCTACCTTAAAAATATCCACTGATTTGGCCTCCACAGGCTTCTGTGGCAATGAACTCCACAGATTCACCACCTTCTGGCAGAGGCAGTGATGGTCATGGCACAGTCTGTCACCTGAACATTTACGTTTAGTGCTGGTGTGGCAACCTGTGCCTTTGCCTCAGACTATGCAAGTTACTTTGATTTTTCTGACCCATTTTATTGCAATATTTTGCTTCATGTCATGTAAAATGATCTGTCTAATTGCTAAACGTCTCAGGTTAGGGTCTCACTTCATCCATTTCTGAGATGCTTGCACTGGAAGATGATGTCAGCTCCAGCTGCTGGTGGCAACAACTCCGCGACTCGACAATGTTTATGGATGTGAACTTGCTCTCTGCTGCCAGTCAATGGCTAAATGACTGGGGCCCATCAGGTAACCTGGCATAATGTTATACCATCAGACATCTGGAACAACTCCCTCCAGGAAACCAATGGCAAAAAAACATAGAAACGTGGAAATGCAGGTGCTGGTTTATACAGAAGGACACAACGAGCCAGTTTAACTCAGTGGGTCAGGCAGCATCTGTGGAGAACATGGATAGGTGACGTTTCAGAGTGCTGGAGTAACTCAGCGGGTCAGGCAGCATCTGTGGAGAACATGGACAAGTGACGTTTTGGGTCAGGACCCTTCCTCAGACTGATTGGGGAGGGGCGGGAGGGGGAAGAAAGCTGGGAGAGCAGAAAGGCAGGAACGATGTACCCGCGGCAGGTGACAATAGACAATAGGTGCAGGAGGAGGCCATTCGGCCCTTCGAGCCAGCACCGCCTTTCAATGTGATCATGGCTGATCCTTCTCAATCAGTACCCCGTTCCTGCCTTCTCCCCATACCCCCTGACTCCGCTATCCTTAAGAGCTCTATCTAGCTCTCTCTTGAAAGTATTCAGCGAATTGGCCTCCACTGCCTTCTCAACTCTCTGACTGAAAATGTTTTTCCTCATCTCAGTTCTAAATGGCCTACCCCTTATTCTTAAACTGTGACCCCTTGTTCTGGACTCCCCCAATAGGTGGACACAGACGAGGGGGGAGTTTATAGGCAGATGGTCAGAGGAAAAGCCAGAGATAAAAGCAGAAGGTGTGGGACAAAAAAAAATTGACAGCTGGCTAAGAGGTGCCACCATCCCAGTTTGGCTAGCCATCAAAATCATAGGAAACTTTATGCTTCTGAATCATCCAATCACCAAAGCTTAAGAAATGTTTAACTGTGTACATAGGTAAAAACAATTGCCTGGCACAAATTTACATGTTTCTTTGATTTTCTGTCCTTTTTTGATGATTCAGAAACACATTGAGCCCTATGATTTGACAGCCAGCCAAGCACATAATCTTGCACTCACCGCTCTCCTTCTTGAACTGAATGGACTGATCAAATACCTTCCACGGGTTCTGTGGGCTGATTGACACCACCTTCCACTCCAATTCCAGGCCACACTCGGTGTCCGGGGTTGGGACACGGGCTGGAAGTCGCAGGGAAGGACAGCGGGCAGCTTGGGTCAACTATTCATGCAACAATCCCACGTCGATGCCATGCACCTGGGGAATGTTTCCTGTGATGGTCTGCACCAGTGAAGTTCACTGCCACCTCTAGACAGTTACATACAGATTGATGTTCTGCAGGCATAATCGCGTGGTCCTACATGCTACCACCAACCTTATTGTCTTTAGTCAGAGGGTGGTGAATCTGTGGAATTAATTTGGCACAGAAGGCTGCGGAGGCCAAGACAGTGGATATTTTTAAGGCAGAGATTGATAGATTCTTGATCAGTACGGGTGTCAGAGGTTATGGAGGCTGGAGAAAGGGGTTGAGAGGGAAATATAGATCAGCCATGATTGAATGGCGGAGTGGACTACTTCTGCTCCTATCACTTATGACCTTATTTCTACAAGACAAATCACTTTATGTGACATAACCACGAGCACTTCCCTGTAATATCTGCCCTGCTAAGCAGTCAAAATATGTAGGAAGGAACTGCAGATGCTGGTTTACACCGAAGATAGACACAAAATGCTGGAATAACTCAGCGGGTCAGGCAGCATCTCTGGAGAAAAATTAATTGGTGACATTTCGAGTGGGAACCCTTCTTCAGCCAGTCAGTTTCTTCGTGAAATAAGCTCTTTCGTTCAAAAGCCTGAATTGGCCTCTCGTGAGTTCAGAAGTAAGTGCGACCAGTTAAATTGGCTAAAGAGAGACCACACCCTAGTGGTGACTGTGGAGGGGCCAGACTCCAGAGAGACCACACCCTAGTGGTGACTGTGGAGCGGCCAGACTCCAGAGAGACCACACCCTAGTGGTGACTGTGGAGGGGCCAGACTCCAGAGAGACCACACCCTAGTGGTGACTGTGGAGGGGCCAGACTCCAGAGAGACCACACCCTAGTGGTGACTGTGGAGGGGCCAGACTCCAGAGAGACCACACCCTAGTGGTGACTGTGGAGGGGCCAGACTCCAGTGAGTTCATTCATTTCCCCTCAACTTTGACCACATCTTCAGGCAAGTTTAACAAATGAATCTTGATCCAGCTAGAGTAAAGAAAATGCAGCCTCCTCAGAGACATCTCCGTTTCCCAAGCATCAACAACATTGCTCAGTAATTCACTGTTTTGAAGGATATCTATGTTGTTGTGATCTGTATCGTATCCTCAATCACTGCCATCATCATTACACTGCCAGGAAAACGAGCTTGCAATTTACCCGTCAAGAAACTGGTCAACTTTGTCCTCGGAAGGACGTGTATCAGGTTACATTTCTCACTTGAGGGTTTTAAATGTTTCATCTCAACACATCTTTATGTTGCAGGTTCAGCTGACCAAAACACCCCAAGCCTCATTCAGTAATTCTCAAAGCAGCAGCTGTGAGAATGGATATCATTAATCCCATTCAGAATCGTCACTCAGCAAAGCTGATATGGCCGCAGGGAAGCACAGCAGCCAAGCTGCAAGACTGCGCTAAGTGGAGGTAGAGTTGGCAGACCCATTACAGCACAGAAATATCAGGCATAACCTGCACCTCCTGCAGGTCACAGAATATTTTGTCAAAGTGAAAATGGCCAGTGGTGAACTCGCCTCACATCGGTTCAAAGACATCTTTGCAACATAAATATTTCAAAGAGGGAAGATCACTGGTAGTTGTGCACTGCTAATTTCCACTGGACCCCTGAGATAATGAGGTAGCTCATCCCTGCTACACAAGGCCTGCACACCACTTGCATTTGGATAGTGTTAATGTGCGGGGAACGCTGGGCGGCGCGGACCCGGTGGGCCGAAGGGCCTGTTTCTGCGCTGTATCTCTAAATCGAAAAAATCGAAAATTTGGTGGATGAGAAACAAGTCATTTTTACAGCACGCAAGGGGAAAGAAAGCAGCCCAGTTCCAACAAGAGTTGAGTTTGAGTTCACAAGTTCACAAGTTATAGGAGTAGAATTAGGCCATTCGGCCCATCGAGACTGCTCCTCCATTCAATCATGGCTGATCTCTGCCACCTAACCCCATTTTCCTGCCTTCTTCCCATAACCCTTGACACCTGTTCTAATCAACAATTTGTCTGACGTTGCCTTACAAATATCCACTGACTTGGCCTCCACAGCCCTCTGTGGCGATGAATTCCACAGATCTTGTCTTGACTTTCAGCATCAATACCACCGCCATTTGCAAGGTACTCTCCAAGTCACAAACTACCTGACATGGAAATACCTCTTTGTGCCTTCATTGCCGATAAGTCAACACCTTGGAACTCTCAGCTGAAAGAATTAGACTAACTCGACACAGATTTTTGAGACAGGATTACAAAGCAGCTCGTAATTAATCATAAATATTACATATATGATTTACATTGGACCAAATGCCAATGTAAGTTGCTGCGAGTGTATTCATTGGGGGAGGTTGTGGCAGTGAAAGTTTCCGTCAGGTGGTCTCCTTCACCTGATCAAGGTTTCCAGCAGGTAAGGTCAAGGTGAGTAGCAGTTCCACCTTGGGCCTCTCTCCGAAATTCCTCTCGACATGGACATGGTGGACTTTCAGGACAGGGAATCAACCACCAACTTCGATCTACCCCTCAATAGAACCATAGGAAAATAGGTGCAGGAGTAGGCCATTCGGCCCTTCGAGCCAGCACCGCCATTCAATACGATCATGGCTGATCATCTAAAATCAGTACCCCGTTCCGGCTTTTTCTCCATATCCCTTGATTCCTTTAGCCCCAAGAGCTAAATCTAACTCTCTCTTAAAAACATCCAGTGAATTGGCCTCCACTGCCTTCTGTGGCAGAGAATTCCACATATTCACAACTCTCTGGGTGAAGAAGTTTTTCCTCAAGCCACCAATCTGAGTGTGAGAAAACAAGCAGCTATGGTGGGCGTCTCTTACCACAAGAACCCACTATCACAATGTTCTTCTTGTTTAGGTATCTCGTTTATTTCTTAAGAGCAGTAAGACGTTTTTAAACTAAGGGTCAGTGAGCTTAACATGCGTCAATGGAAAAGAATGACATCCATTATTATAAAGGGAAGAGGATTATACGACAGCCAAGTCATTATTTATCTTGGTGCATTTAATATTTTAATAGTTATATGTTTTAGTAAAAATGCAATTGTTTTGCAAGTTTTCTAAAAAAATGTTTCATAACAAACTGCACGTTTTCTATAACAGGGAACATATACAACAGAATATTCATCATCAGAACACGTATTACACTTTAAGCTGTGGTCTATGTTCTTATAAAGCAATTGAGCCTCGCAGTTGGTCGGTAGTAAAGAAAGCAAACTCAATGCTCGCATTTATTTCAAGAGGACTTGTACACAAAAAAGGGATGTAATGCTGGGGCTGTATAAGGCGCTGGTCACAGGGGTGGGTGTGTGATGCTGGGGCTGTATAAGGCGCTGGTCACAGGGGTGTGTGTGATGCTGGGGCTGTATAAGGCGCTGGTCACAGGGGTGTGTGTGATGCTGGGGCTGTATAAGGCGTTGGTCACAGGGGTGTGTGTAATGCTGGGGCTGTATAAGGCGCTGGTCACAGGGGGGTGTGTGATGCTGGGGCTGTACAAGGCGCTGGTCACAGGGGGGTGTGTGATGCTGGGGCTGTACAAGGCGCTGGTCACAGGGGTGTGTGTGATGCTGGGGCTGTATAAGGCGCTGGTCACAGGGGTGTGTGTAATGCTGGGGCTGTATAAGGCGCTGGTCAGGCCGCATTTGGAATATTGTGAGCAATTTTGGGCCCCATATCTGAGGAAGGATGTGCTGGGCCTGGAGAGGGTCCAGAGGAGGTTTACAAGAATAACCCAGGAATGAGTAGGTTAACCCATGATGAGTGTTTGTCGACACTGGGCCTGTACTCGCTGGAGTTCAGAAGAATGAGGGGGGACCTCATTGAAACATACAGAATAGTGAAAGGCCAAGATAGAATGGATGTGGAGAGGATGTTTCCACTTGCCACGTGGGAGAATCTAGGACTAGAGGTCATAGCCTCAGAATTAAAGGACGTTCTTTTAGGAAGGAGATGAGGAGAAATGTCTTTAGTCAGAGGGTAGAGAATTGGTGAAATTCTTTGTTACAGACGGCTGTGAAGGCCAAGTCAGCTGATATTTTTAAGGCTGAGATAGATAGATTCTTGATTAGTACAGGTTGTCAGAGGTTATGGGGAGAAGGCAGGAGAATGGGGTTAGGAGGGAGAGATAGATCAGCCATGATTGAATGGCGGAGTAGACTTGATGGGCCGAATGGCCTAATTCTCCTCCTATCACATGATCTTATGACCTTTCACTCAAACATTTCCTCTCAAATAATTCCCATCATTTAAATCAGGTGCAAGGTTTTTCACAAACCTTGATGGGTCCCTGATGTGCATATTAAATATAAATCTCTTGAAGACACATAACCAGGATATACAAGGAACTGCAGATGCTGGAATCTTACATAGGACACAAAGTGCTAGAGTAACTCAGAAGGTAAGGCAGCATCTCTGGAGGACGGACAGTCGAGACCCTTCCTCAGATTCATGTTCTCCAGAGATGCTGCCTGACCTGCTGAGTTACTCCAGCACTCTGTGAAACGTCACCGATCCATGTTCTCCACAGATGCTGCCTGACCCGCTGAGTTACTCCAGCACTTTGTTTTCTATGCAAGGATATGTTAGCCATCGGCAATAACCAACTCTGGAATTACATACATCTACCACCAGATTGAAGAACTTATGCATTTAAGAGTCAAGAATGTTTTTTGTCATATGTCATAGATTGAACAATGAAATTCTTAATTGTAGTAGCACAACAGAAGCAAGAATTTCATTGTTCTATCTGGGACAGACGACAATAAAACACTCTTAATAGAGATTAAAAGCGTCTCTTACCGGGATTGGCAAACAGCTGGCTCTCCACCGTTTTGGCGATGCACTGCAGTTTGATGGCCTCCAGTGAATATTCCAGGTGCAGGATGTCAGGCATGCTGCGCAAAGTGTCTCGGACCAGGTTGGCAACCTCTCGCACATCGATCAGCTTCAGCAGCTCCGAGTACACAGCTGGGAAGGAGCTGAGAAACACAGCCTGGCAAAGACAAAGGAACGCCAGATAAAGATTTAACTCACGGCAAATAGCAAAACTCCACAAGGATCACAGACCTACAACTCAGAAACTTGCCGAATCTTGCCAACATTTCCCCAAGAATTTCATTTAGCACTTGTCAGAATGCAAAACCAACCCCAACACAAATGAAGGCCAGCGGTGGCCTGGGACAGCGTGGGACATTGTGGGATGGCCTGGGACAGCGTGGGACATTGTGGGATGGCCTGAGACGGCGTGGGACATTGTGGGATGGCCTGAGACGGCGTGGGACATTGTGGGACGGGACGGCGTGGGACAGCGTAGGATGGCCTGGGACAGCGTGGGACATTGTGGGACGGCCTGAGACGGCGTGGGACATTGTGGGACGGGACGGTGTGGGACAGCGTGGGACCGCCTCGTGCTCCTTCTTGGCTCCAGAAAGACATGAACTTTAGGCATATTAACACGGATTAACATCCACGTGTGGAAGATTTACTAATCTGCTGCCGATAAAGTCCTGAACGTGCTGGATTACCAGTTCTACTGTCTCTAAAACAGTGAACTGAGGGGAACAAGTTATACCTCGTTGGCAGCACTGACAGCTGTCATCAGCTGGCATCCTACCAAAACTAGAGAGCAGTCCTGAACTACTAACTGCATCAGTGGAGACCCTCGGACTATCTTAGATCGGACTTTACTGGCTTTATCTTGCACTAAACATTATTCACGTTATTCTCTTATCATGTATCTATACACTGTGAATGGCTCGATTGTAATCATGTGTTGTCTTTCCGCTGACTGGTGAGCACGCAACAAAAGCTTTTCACTGTAGTACACGTGACAATGAACTAAACTCAATTCATCATCTAGCATTCTGGAGGATGAGGCATGGAGATACTAAAGGGTTAAGAACATATTGTTTATTGATGTGAGGAACTCACCTGAGTCTGTGTAATGATGGACGATCCCTGGCTCTCAATGGAAAGGAAAAATCTCACTGACTGGAAGAGTTCATAAATACTACTTCTAAATTCTTCTTCATTCTGTCCCCCAGTTGCAAGAGTGTAGAGGCTTCGAGAATGAACTATGTATTTGAAGATATATTCCTGTGCCTGGAATTAGAATCAGATAATGTCAAATAGATGGTTGAAAAATTGCAGTGATTTATAACATTTCAAAACAGTAGAAAAAGCCACAGCAGAAGTCTATCAGCTTTTTGGCATTCATTTAAATGAATTTTGAGTTGCAGCTTTGCAGAATAGTCTGATTGTCCAGAACTGGCACCTTACTGAAGGTGTTTGTCACATCAGAGCCTTTACACGATTGAATTAATCACTACCTTGGCAGCTTTGTGAAATACATTGGCAGAAAGCCAGATGTAATGCACAAACTCTTAAAACAAAAAGCGAGAATGTCAATCTCAGAGTGACTCCGAGTCCTTCAAATTGTTCAGGAAGGACCTGCAGATGCTGATTTAAACCAAAGATAGACAGAAAATGCTGGAGTAACTCAGCGGGACAGGCAGCATCTCTGGAGAAAAGGAATGGGTGATGTTTCAGGTCGAGACCCTTCTTCAGACTGAACTATTTGCTACCTTCAAGTTGTTTGCCAGGTTTATGTCCACTGGATCCATTGTGGGCCATGTCACAGTCATTGCAAGAACATGCCAATACATTGTTGTAAATACAGAGGTCAATAACCACTTAGTTATGTCCATTCTGTCAGTGTATTAAGCAACTAAAACTTGCAGAAACACTGAACAAATACGAGGACTAATTCTCAAATTTCAATAAACAATGTCACAATAGAAACAAAAAAGACCCTTCGACTTTTATCTATCATCCAAATGATTCAAATTCCAATCCTTTTGGAGATCCTCAAACTTAGAGAATATTAAAATAATGTTTAGAAGGTAATTGAAGCATTTCATGATGCCAGACGATTAAACAGTACAGGGTGAAAAAACTGCTTCCATGTACCCGCCCCCCTGCAGTAATCGGACACCATTGCCTCTTACGAACACAGCTGCTACTTTAACCTTGGATAGTCATTGAAACTGACAAGCAATCACTTTTATCTGAAGAAGGGTCTCGACCCGAAACATCACCCAGTCCTTCTCCCCAGAGATGTGCCTGACCCGCTGAGTTACTCCAGCTTTTTGTGTCTAACTTCTATCTACACTTATGTAACAATAGTCTGTTAAGCAATGTATCCTACAAACTTTTGTCTTTTAGCTTGCAGTAACAAAAATAAATTTATTGCTTTTGAAAAGATCTTTATTTTTGTAAAACCTGTGGAAAAAATAACGTTGTTATTTTGAGTCTGAAACGCTAACACATAGCTTCCTCCCCACAATGATTATCCCATATCTTTACAACATGATTTTCTATAACACAAATTCTCTTAAAAATCCAACTGTTCCATTTTAACAGAAATACCTGCAGAGTTAATAGTAAGAGCACGGCAGGGAATGGGGTGTGAAAAGGGGACTGGTTTCGGAGTCTGATGGCGGTGGGGAAGAAGCTGTTCCTAAGTCTGGACCAGCTCCTGCATCTTCTCCCAGATGGTAGAAGAGGGGAAATGGAATGGCCCGGGTGGGAGCATCCTTGATGATACTTCCAGCCTTCCTGACGCATAGCACGGTGAAGGTGGACTGGATGGGAGGAGGTGCCGAGCCTGTGGCGGACTGGGCCTGTGATGGACTGGGCCACGGCAGACTGGGCCTGTGACGGACTGGGCCCGTGACGGACTGGGCCCGTGGCGGACTGGGCCCGTGGCGGACTGGGCCCGTGGCGGACTGGGCCCGTGGCGGACTGGGCCCGTGGCGGACTGGGCCCGTGGCGGACTGGGCCCGTGGCGGACTGGGCCCGTGGCGGACTGGGCCCGTGGCGGACTGGGCCCGTGGCGGACTGGGCCCGTGGCGGACTGGGCCCGTGGCGGACTGGGCCCGTGGCGGACTGGGCCCGTGGCGGACTGGGCCCGTGGCGGACTGGGCCCGTGGCGGACTGGGCCCGTGGCGGACTGGGCCCGTGGCGGACTGGGCCCGTGGCGGACTGGGCCCGTGACGGACTGGGCCTGTGGCGGACTGGGCCTGTGGCGGACTGGGCCTGTGGCGGACTGGGCCTGTGGCGGACTGGGCCTGTGGCGGACTGGGCCTGTGGCGGACTGGGCCTGTGGCGGACTGGGCCTGTGATGGACTGGGCCTGTGGCAGACTGGGCCTGTGATGGGCTGGGCCTGTGATGGACTGGGCCTGTGGCAGACTGGGCCTGTGGCGGGCTGGGCCTGTGATGGGCTGGGCCTGTGATGGACTGGGCCTGTGGCGGACTGGGCCTGTGGCGGACTGGGCCTGTGATGGACTGGGCCTGTGATGGACTGGGCCTGTGATGGACTGGGCCTGTGATGGACTGGGCCTGTGGCAGACTGGGCTGCGGTCACTACTCTCTGCAGGGTCAGGCGGTCTAGAGCAGAGCAGTGGCCAGACCAGGCTGAGATGCATTTGTCAGAATACTCTCTATAGTCCCTGTGTAGATGTTGGAGAGAATCCTCGTGGACATCTGAATCTTTCTGGATGCCTACGGGTGTAAACACACTGATGAGCTTTTATGTTCACTACATCAATGTGAAGGGACCAGGTCAGGCTGCTGGTGAAATGGATGGCAGGGACTTGTAGCTGTAGAACCACAGCTCCATTGTTGAGGGCAGAGCTGTGTTCATCCCCTCGCTTACATTTTCAGCCTCTAGTACACAATTTAAGAAGAACAATTAACAATAATTATCAGACACAAATTCTTACCCTAAGCACATCTTGAATATGCTCTTGTCTCTCTGCTTCTATTGAACGATCTATGTACCTTTTCAGCACTTTTATAAGATCCCTGCAATATTTAGAATATAAAAAGAACAAGCAATTATTTTAAAAGCATATTTCCTTCTCCCTCAAATTGATGGCTGTGTGATGAAGTGGACAGTTTCGACAAGCAGGTCCCACCAAACCTGTGGTGAAACTAGCTGTCCATATGTGACCGTTGCTCCTCTTTACATTTCTCCATTCAGAAAAGTCCCCAACTTAGTTCCATGTCTCCAGCACATTTAGTTAAGTTTAGAGAAACAGCGCAGAAACATGTCCTTCGCGAGTCCGCGCCGACTAGCGATCCCCGCACATTAACACCATCCTACACATACTAGGGATAATTTACATTTATACCAAGTCAATTAACCTACACACCCGTAAGCATGTAAGCACTTAGATGTGGGCAAGTTGTCCCGAAGGGTCTTTATCTGACCTCTATCTTCAAAGTCTAAAGTAAAGTCTAAAGTATTTAGCATATTGGATACCCATGGTTCAAAAAGTATAGTTCAAATGTAAATTAGCAGTGCTTTGCAATGAGTCGTTGGTAAATCAGAATCTTTAGGCTGCTCCAATTTAATTTTAATGCACAGGATGTGGTTCTCCCAGATACAAACAGCACAGTGGGAATGCAAGACTGGGGATTAATTTGCAGATGCATTGGACAGTACCTGTAGGCTAATGCTCCTGCAAAATGACTTTCTATGTACGTATCCATGACTGGCTTAAAATGCTGAAACTTGATGTCCTGCAACAAATTTATGATATGAACCTGTGGAAGACAGAAGCACAAGTCATTGAAGCGTTATCCACACAATGCAACACGATCAACACGATCAACCTTCACACACTGTGAATCAAATTTGTTTAATCTGCCGTCTGCAAAGTAAAGTGAAAAGACTAATTGTTGCGAGAACCATGGCATTTGGGTGAATTTAGGTAAAACTTGTTTCCGAATGGAAACATTAAACCTGAAAACGACCTGAAATAATTGAAATTCATCAACAAATTGAAAGTTAAATTGAAAAAAAACACTCACCAATGAATCAAAAACCTTCAATCCATATTTTTGGGGATTTGCATCCAAAATTCCAAACAATGCATCCAGTGTATCTTGCAAAAACTACAGGAAACATTCAAATGATTTTTTAGTCACTGGTTTACCCATCAAACCAAAGCCATTTTAGATCAAGTGTTGGTCCAAACAAAGCAACCTACTTTGACGATTTCTGCACCATCTATATCTTTGAACTTCGAGAGGATGCCACTTATCCTTTCAGGGTGGACTCTCCATTTCAAAAAATCCAGCAAATCTCCTTGAAAATAAAATATTTATAAACTATGAATTAATGTTTTACAATTTTGAACAAAGAAGCCAAAAAATGTTGAGCTAGTTCCTAGGTCAGAGTTATGCAGCACAGAAACAGACGCTTTAGCCCACAAGTTCGGCACCAAACATCTATTTACATGAATCCCATTGATCCCATTTAAGGGCAGCACAGAGACGCAGCTGGTAGAGCTGTTGCCTCACAGCGCTAGAGACGAGGGTTCGATCCTGACTACGGCTGGGGTCCGTGTGGAGATAGGGATTATCTTACTTCCTGCACTGTGGTGAGATCCCCGAATTGTCACATGCTGTAAACAAAGTGCCCTTCAAATCTACACCATGGAGCAATCCTGCAAAGACCATCCTTCTACACTTCCCCAGAGCTCCACCAATTCGCTTTGGAAACAAAAAATCCAGGACTTTGTCTCTGGAACTGATGCGCTACAATGTTGAGAACTATATTCTGCATTCTGTATCTTCCCCTTTGCTCAACCTATTGTACTTGAATATGACTTGATTGGAGTTATGTGCAGTATTATCTGATATTTGGATAGCATGCAAAACAAAGCTTTTTACTGTTCCTGGGTGCACATGGCAATAATAAACATAAACCTAAGGCAGCCTAAACAGAAATTGTACTTGTGGTTCTGTGCGAGCGTTGACTTTTTCACACAGTCCTGTGCTTCATGATGCACAGGTTCTCTCCAACGACCCAGCTCCCTTTGGGAAGTCCAGCCCATGTACCATGGGAGTTGCAAGCTGGAGAAACATCCTCTCTCTTCAGCCGTCTTTGAACTCTTCCTCACAGACCAATGTACGGAAACAGATTCCCAAACTCCCCAAATGGCAACAGTGCAAACAGGAAGTGCATCTGCCACTCTCAGAAACATGCCTCACCGTTCTGAGTGAGTTTCGTGGAGCACAGAAACGACGAGATCCAAAAGGTTTCCTTGGAAGCTTTAACTGGCTGGTTGCTCCCTTTACAATATTGAAGTTTGAGGTAGCGAGAGGGATCCTGAAAGTTGGTGTTTTCTTCACACTGCAAAATTAAAATGTGAGTGTTTTATCTGACTTTTGCAATTGAGATGAAAGAAATTTTAGTCAAAGTTTGTTGTCCAAGTCCACCAGAATGTACGACATTCAAAACCAAGTGGACAATGTGGACAGCTTTACTGGGGTTACAACAACATTGCTTTCCCATAACCACCCTGCCAAACGTTAAAGGATAATGGAGGCACACTGAATTTATGTGGAACTGACAAATATATTTGTGATGACTAATGGATCTCCAGGAAATAACTAGACTTTGCTTTCAGGAAACTCAGCTCTGTACATCTGTCTTTGGGGCAAGATATCTACCTCACTGAAGTCCCTCAGACTGTCTTTGATCAGACTTTACTGGCTTTATCTTGCACTATAGGTTATTCACAATATTCCCTGTATCCTGTATCAGTGCACGGTGGACGGCTCGATTATAATCATGTATTGTCTTTCTGCTGACTAGTTAGCACGCAACAAAAGCTTTTCACTGTACCTCGGTACAGGTGACAATGAACTCGACTCAAACTCATCTCACGAGGCAATGTCAGTCCTTTCCAATCTCTCTCTGTCCCTGATGTGTCACTGCCTTGCCAAGTGCAGTTCCCTTGCTCAGAGTCCTCACCAAACAAAACAAACTGGGGAACCTACTGCAATAGGGGGGCTTGCCTCCCACACAACCCCAGAAACAGATACATGACGTCATCCATTCAAGACCCAACATATTTTACTCTGGATTCAATTACAATGCCCATGATGCATTACAATGCTGAACGAAAGAGCAACTACCTTGTGGACCAAGAGTTCATGAAGACCATCTGGCAAAGTTCTGCCATCTTCCTGCATCAGTGGCACAAAGGAGAAGCCAAACAGTTTTTTTTCTCCTTTTTCTTTTGCTGAGAACAAAGTAAGAAGAATCTAATGTTACAATGAAGTATCTCACAGCTGAGGGCTGCACAAACCAAGTCACTGTACAGGACACACAGGGAACTGGATCCAAACCTTCAGGTTCATCTCCACAAATATTAAAATGAAGGAACAACCCAACCCTTATTGGGCTCCCAAGTATCTGCCGTAAATCCCCGTTGCTCATTCTCCAGGGGACGGTACTGGCCCTTGGATCCAGTTCACTGCTCCGTGGACTATATAATTGTGGCGCACAATTTAATGAGAGAATTCAGCGCCATGGTTGCACTTAAACTTGAGAACGGATTCAAGGTAGGCAGGGATACAGGCGGAGGGTGAACAGTGGTACAGGCAGAGTGCAGGGGTGGCCCAGGTAGAAGTACAGGCAGTGGTACAGGCAGAGAATGAATGGTTGTACTGGCAGAGGGTGTATAGTGCTACAGGTGGAGGTACAGGCAGAGCGAATGGTGGTACAGGCGGACGTATGGGTGGGGAGCGGGCGGTGGTTCAGGTTCAGGTGGGGAGCGGGCGGCAGTACAGTACAGGTGGGGAGTGGGCGGTATTACAGTACAGGTGGGGAGTGGGCGGTAGTACAGTACAGGTGGGGAGTGGGCGGTAGTACAGTACAGGTGGGGAGTGGGCGGTAGTGCAGGTGGGGAGTGGGCGGTAGTGCAGGTGGGGAGTGGGCGGTAGTGCAGGTGGGGAGTGGGCAGTAGTACAGTACAGGTGGGGAGTGGGCGGTAGTACAGTACAGGTGGGGAGTGGGCGGTAGTACAGTACAGGTGGGGAGTGGGCAGTAGTACAGTACAGGTGGGGAGTGGGCGGTAGTACAGTACAGGTGGGGAGTGGGCGGTAGTGCAGGTGGGGAGTGGGCAGTAGTACAGTACAGGTGGGGAGTGGGCAGTAGTACAGTACAGGTGGGGAGCGGGCGGTAGTGCAGGTGGGGAGTGGGCAGTAGTACAGTACAGGTGGGGAGTGAGCGGTAGTACAGTACAGGTGGGGAGTGGGCAGTAGTACAGTGCAGGTGGGGAGTGGGCAGTAGTACAGTACAGGTGGGGAGTGGGCGGTAGTGCAGGTGGGGAGTGGGCGGTAGTACAGTACAGGTGGGGAGCGGGCGGTAGTGCAGGTGGGGAGTGGGCGGTAGTACAGTACAGGTGGGGAGCGGGCGGTAGTACAGTACAGGTGGGGAGCGGGCGGTAGTACAGTACAGGTGGGGAGTGAGCGGTAGTACAGTACAGGTGGGGAGCGGGCGGTAGTACAGTACAGGTGGGGAGCGGGCGGTAGTACAGTACAGGTGGGGAGCGGGCGGTAGTGCAGGTGGGGAGTGGGCAGTAGTACAGTACAGGTGGGGAGCGGGCGGTAGTGCAGGTGGGGAGTGGGCGGTAGTACAGTACAGGTGGGGAGCGGGCGGTAGTACAGTACAGGTGGGGAGCGGGCGGTAGTACAGTACAGGTGGGGAGTGGGCGGTAGTACAGTACAGGTGGGGAGTGGGCGGTAGTACAGTACAGGTGGGGAGTGGGCGATAGTACAGTACAGGTGGGGAGTGCGTGGTAGTACAGGTGGGGAGTGGGCGGTAGTACAGTACAGGTGGGGAGTGGGCGGTAGTACAGTACAGGTGGGGAGCGGGCGGTAGTGCAGGTGGGGAGTGGGTGGTAGTGCAGTACAGGTGGGGAGTGGGCGGTAGTACAGTACAGGTGGGGAGCGGGCGGTAGTACAGTACAGGTGGGGAGCGGGCGGTAGTACAGTACAGGTGGGGAGCGGGCGGTAGTACAGTACAGGTGGGGAGTGGGCATTGGCAGAGCACAGCAGGTACCACAAACGCAACGTTGGGGAGGGGGGTTAGGTCCTGCCAACATCTTCACACAGATGGAAGAACTACTTTATTAGCGAAACACCTTCCATGTGGAAAGGGAAGTCTCTGATTGTTGACATTGTGACCAATGCATGCAGTGCAGGGACTGTCTCCAGCTCTGACAATGTCTATAAATGCTTCTATGATTTGGAGATAAAAGGTCATCTGATTTGCATTTACTTGGCAGGGCCGCAGAATGGACTTTTGTGATTAAATTGGAGCCAATCACACCTCCAGTTTCTGTTGTGAAACAGAAAGCTTATTAACCATTCCTCCATGCAGATACCTTCACATATCACGGCTGCAGTTCTATTTGGATTTAGAGAGATTCCCAAAATAGAAGCTGAATTTCCGCAGAATGCCAAAACTGAATCCTCCCCTCCCCCTCGGAATAACATCGTGCCAGTGAGATGGCGCGCAGCGCAGCGCTGGAAGACCAGCTCAGCCTTTACTAACATGGTGCCAGTGAGATGGCGCGCAGCGCAGCGCTGGAAGACCAGCTCAGCCTTTACTAACATGGTGCACACAAACTCCATCCTATACACACTAGGGACAATTTTTGACAGCCAGCCAGTACATCCCTTGTCTTTGTTTAGTTTAGTTTAGAGATACAACGTGGAGACACGCCGTTCGAAACCAATTCTGCACCGACCAGCGATCCCCGCACATTAACACTATCCTGCACACACTGGAGACAAGTTTTACATTTATACCAAGCCAATTAACCAACAAATCTGCACATCTTTGGAGTGTGGGAGGAAACCGGAGCTACCCGGAGAAAACCCACGCAGGTCACGGGGAGAAGGTACATACTCCAAACAGTCAGCACCCGTGGTCGGGATCAAACCTGAGTCTCTGGCACTGTGAGGCAGCAGCTCTACCACTGCGCCACCGTGCCGCCCCCAAATATTCTCCCTGGCGGGGAATTGAACCCCAGTCTGCCGCATAACAGGTGGAGTTCCTCACCACAATACTACTGACGGGATGGAATTGCTGCCTGAGTTACTCCAGCACTCTGTGAAACGTCACCTATCCATGTTCTCCACAGATGCTGCCTGACCCGCTGAGTTACTCCAGCACTCTGTGAAACGTCACCTATCCATGTTCTCCACAGATGCTGCCTGACCTGCTGAGTTACTCCAGCACTCTGTGTCTACCTTCATGTTAAATGTGACTTTATTGTACATCTGCAGCCCCGACATGGCGAGAGAATGTTGGGGCGTAGGGGGGGGGGGGGGTGGGAATGTTGGGGCATAGGGGGGAGGGTGGGTGATGGAACGTCACTTACTAGAGCAGTGCCGGAATTCCAGGCGGACGTGAGCTCCTCTGAACTTGTCCACGGGGATGGGGAGTTTCAGCAGCTCACCCCAGCGGGGACTGTTGTTGTGGTAGAGCACAAACGAATGGTGTTCACTGACTGGCATCTCCCCGGACCCCAGCGCAATGCAATCCTGCCGAAGCAAGGGTGAGCGGTCAACGTCACGGCTACCGCCGTGCTACATTCATGGACAGCGAGCACGAGCGGTCAACATCGCGGCACTACCGCCCCGCCGTGCTACATTCATGGACAGCGAGCACGAGCGGTCAACATCGTGGCACTACCGCCCCGCCGAGCTATTCATGCAGAGCGAGCACGAGCGGTCAACATCGTGGCACTACCGCCCCGCCGAGCTATTCATGCAGAGCGAGCACGAGCGGTCAACATCGTGGCACTACCGCCCCGCCGAGCTATTCATGCAGAGCAAGGATGAGCGGTCAACATCGCGGCACTATAGCACCGCTGTGCTACATTCATGGACATGACAAGCAACAGAACCCAATAAGACTGCAGGAGGGAACTGAAGATGCTGGTTTAAACCAAAGAGAGACACAAAATGCTGGAGCAACTCAGCGGGACAGGCAGCATCTCTGGAGAGATGGAAGCGGTGACATTTTGGGTCAAGACCCTTCTTCAGACAGAGTCTGAGTCTTCAAACTCTGAAGAAGGGTCTGGACCCAAAACATCACCCCTTCCTTCTCTCAAGAGATGCTGCCTGTCCCGCTGAGTTACTCCAGCTCTCTGTGTCTATTCCCAATAAGACTGCAGCAGGATTCAACGTTTGACCAGAAGGACACCAAATGCATAAAACGTGATCAGGCAGCAATTAAACAGGCTCTCCTGACAATGTAATGAAATAAAAAGACATTGAATATTATTATTTGTTTAATCCTTTCACAGAGTTAAGGAGCAGCTTACAATAACAACCACATTCATCAAATGTGCAAACTCTAAGCGAGATCAGGAGTTGAGGGAATCGTGTGAAATACAAAACGAACTTGCTGCATCAGCTGGAGAACAGTTACACCCCATTTTGGATTTAATGATGAGTAATAAACTTTAATTAGTTAATAATCCAATGTTAAGGAGCTAACACGTGGCTAATAGAGATAACACAATGGTTCAGGTAATGTTACCATCGAGGGTGAAGTGGGATCATCAGCCAAGGCTTCAGGTTTAGGCTCTGCTGACGTGGTGCATCGAGGCATAAATTGGCCCCAGTAGACTGGGCAGAATTATTAAACTGATGAACACTGGGAGATGGAGCAGTAATTGGTTGAATAGAAGGCATGCACAAACCTAAAGCCCAAGGGATTGACTTGCAAATAAGCAATCTAGGTGAGTAAGAAAAGTCACAAATGCAATAAAACTAAAAGAAGCAGCCTTGATACATGTGTAGGAAGATGCCGACTTACACCGAGGATAGACACAGAGTGCTGGAGTAACTCAGCGGGAACGACAGCATCTCTGGAGAGAAGGAATAGGTGACGTTTCGGGTTGAGACTCTTCTTCAGACTGAGCTAACAATGTACCATTGTACATTTCCTTGCCATTGTCCCCTTTGATCTGTGTTTTCACACCTTATCCTTCCATATCTCTATGCCTCCCTGTCCCCTGACTCTCAGTCTAAAGAAGGGTCTCAACCCGAACATCACTTATTCCTTCTCTCCAGAGATGCTGCCTGTCCCGCTGAGTTACTCCAGCATTTTGTGTCGATCTTTAAATGAAGCAAACAGCAATAACATTCCCATGGACTGAGTGACACGAAGGGCAGCAGAAACAGTTGGAATTATAACGGGTAATGCAGAGTTTCTGCCAGTACATTGAGAGGAAGTAGTCAGCTAATGGACATGCCAGAATGACCAATGTGGGTGGCACCATCGATGGACACGTTTATTAAATAACTAATTTGCAGTTTTTACAGGAGGGAATGAATATAAAAATAACAAAAATTACCATTCCAAGGCACAATATGGAGTGGTGCCAAAATCTTCATCAATCTTGACACAAAACCTTCACATCCTCCCCTTCCAAACAGACCAATGGGGCAAAATATCACAAGTAACTGGATGAATGAGAGCACCACGGAAGGCAAGATGGGCTGTTGATTTACCTTCAGTACCTGCCCCTCACTGTCAAGCACATACATGGTCACATCCACGTTCCGGGCCACACTCTTGCCTCCTTTCTCGTATTCCCCTCGCTCCAACGTGATGTACAGGTCATTCCTGATGTCACCTGAATGAAGAACAGAAGATATTCAGCATTAATACATCTGGTTAATAAGTATATCGTGGAGACTGCAGGCGTGGTGATCAGCCTGGACCTCAGTCTGAAGAAGGGTCTCGACCCGAAATGTCACCCATTTCCTCTCTCCAGCGATGCTGCCTGCCCCACTGAGTTACTCCAGCACTCTGTGAAACGTCATCTATTCCTTCTCTCCAGAGATGCTGCCTGACCCGCTGAGCTACTCGAGCATTTTGTGTCTGAGGTCATAATAAGTGCTTTAAAGCAGAAATGGGTTTCTGTAACCTGCACCTGGGTCAAACTGAAACCTGGTCCAAGGCAGGCCAACTCCAAAGCTGTGAAAGGATTTCCCCAACACTCAGTAAAGTGCCTGATTTACATTCCACACGTTAAGGAACACCATTCCTTCTCTCCAGAGATGCTGCCTGTCCCGCTGAGTTACTCCAGCATTTGTGTCTATCTTAGGTTTAGATTTATTATTGTCACATGCACAGAGGTACAGTAAAAGCTTGTTTTGCTTGCAATCAGTTCAAACTCAAGAACAACAGGTGGAGCAAAGGGGAAGATACAGTGCAGAATATAGTTCTCAGCATTGTAGCGCATCAGTTCCACAGACAAAGTCCAATGTCCGCAGTGGGGTAGAGGTAAATCAGACAGTACCCTAGCTTATGGAAGGGCCGTTCAGAAGCCTGATAACGGAGGGGAAGAAGAATTGTTACTAAAGCTCAGGATTAGGGAAGGGAAAATCTAACTGGGTCCCAGCATTTCATGGAGCCACGTGTCAGCATGCCACTCATAAAGCTGTGGTGTTACATTAATGGAGCTAATAATGGTGTTAATGAGACCAAGCTGTAATTGTGATCAGTTATTAATGAGTCACAGGGAATTCAGTCAATGTGCACATTCCAGCCGTGGGCCAGTGTCACAGCACAAGGACGATGCAGCAGGATTGTAGGTGGTCCTTTCACACAGCTGAATGAGTTGTTACGTCAAGTACAATTCTGAGATTCCAGGCACTGAGCCACGTAACACTTTAGCAGGAGACCTTTATATCCACGGAATGAGGATTTTATTTACGTGTAAATCAATGTGTTGAGAAGGTGAGTGTTTGATCGATGAGTTCTGTCTGTGGTAATGCAACAATTCACTGTGTTCTCCCCACAGCCTTGTAGCTCTCGCTGTTCCAAATATGGACTTACCTTTCCACAAAAGCAGCCCTGTATCTTGCCCACAACCGAGTGACAAAACATTGTGTCCATCAACACTGCCTACATGTGTGTAGCAACAACCTGCTGCCTCTCCACTCTCGTGTTGACACTTTGACATCGACTCACAGCAAACAGCATTTCACTGTTGCTCACTGTATAATTTGCTGTAATTTTAGAAAGCATTACCACTTCTCCCTTCAGCCTTCTCTACTCCAGTGGAAATCAAATTGGGTCTCTCAAAAACCATGAATTCCCATCAGCCCAACTAATCCAATCTGAATTCTCCCTACGAATGAGACCAGTCCCTCATTCTCAGAGAGGGTTGTAATTGTGACTACACTGTATACCAGTGTGTCCATCACCTCACTCAGGGCACTACCAATATGCCAAACTTCCATTCATATAAATAGGTCAAATCTCACCTATTCCTTCTCTCCACAGATGCTGCCTGACCCGCTGAGTTACTCCAGCACTCTGTGAAACGTCACCTATCCATACTCTCCACAGATGCTGCCTGACCCACTGAGTTACTCCAGCACTCTGTGAAACGTCACCTATCCATGTTCTCCACAGATGCTGCCTGACCCGCTGAGTTACTCCAGCACTCTGTATATTCCTCATTCCTGGTTGGATATGAGATAAACATAACTCTGATACAGCACAAAGACAGATCACAGACCATGACCACTACAGTCATCACCTGCTGATGTTGACTCTCACACATTGAGAGTTCAGAGTGCATTGCCACAACATTCCTGCCTCTCCCAACAACATTAACATTGTAGAACCTGCACTTCCTGCTTGCTACACCCCAGTGCCTGTAATTTGCCCCGTGAGCTTTGAAAACACATATGCTTTGTGTGAGTGTTTAATCTCTTTGTGATTATATAATGACCCACAGATAATATTCGTGGAGAGGCACTGTTTCATGGTTTCCCAAGTGTAAAACATGCCCCAGATCTGCATTCTGCACATTTGTACCGACAGTGAGAAATCACTGCCCTCTGTTGGTGAATGTTGTTATCGCAGTGAAGGCATCAACAAATCAGCATCTGACCCACAAACCGCTCTGACCCATTTCAAAGTGGATGTGGAGAGGATGTTTCCACTAGTGGGAGAGTCTAGGACTAGAGGTCACAGCCTCAGAATTAAAGGACGTTCTTTTAGGAAGGAGATGGGAAGAAATTGCTTTAGCCGGGGGTGGTGAATCTGCGGAACTCTTTGACACTGAAGGCTGTAGAGGTCATGGATTTACGAAGGGGAAATCATGCTTGACAAATCTACTGGAATTTTTTGAGGATGTAACTAGGAAAATTGACAAGGGAGAGTCAGTGGATGTGGTGTACCTCGACTTTCAGAAAGCCTTCGACAAGGTCCCACATAGGAGATTAGTGGGCAAAATTAGGGCACATGGTATTGGGGGTAGGGTACTGACATGGATAGAAAATTGGTTAACAGACAGAAAGCAAAGAGTGGGGATAAATGGGTCCCTTTCGGAATGGCAGGCAGTGACCAGTGGGGTACCGCAAGGTTCGGTGCTGGGACCCCAGCTATTTACGATATACATTAATGACTTAGACGAAGGGATTAAAAGTACCATTAGCAAATTTGCAGATGATACTAAGTTGGGGGGTAGTGTGAATTGTGAGGAAGATGCAATAAGGCTGCAGGGTGACTTGGACAGGTTGTGTGAGTGGGCGGATACATGGCAGATGCAGTTTAATGTAGATAAGTGTGAGGTTATTCACTTTGGAAGTAAGAATAGAAAGGCAGATTATTATCTGAATGGTGTCAAGTTAGGAGGAGGGGGAGTTCAACGAGATCTGGGTGTCCTAGTGCATCAGTCAATGAAAGGAAGCATGCAGGTTCAGCAGGCAGTGAAGAAAGCCAATGGAATGTTGGCCTTCGTAACAAGAGGAGTTGAGTATAGGAGCAAAGAGGTCCTTCTACAGTTGTACCGGGCCCTGGTGAGACCGCACCTGGAGTACTGTGTGCAGTTTTGGTCTCCAAATTTGAGGAAGGATATTCTTGCTATGGAGGGCGTGCAGCGTAGGTTCACTAGATTAATTCCCGGAATGGCGGGACTGTCGTATGTTGAAAGGCTGGAGCGATTGGGCTTGTATACACTGGAATTTAGAAGGATGAGGGGGGATCTTATTGAAACATATAAGATAATTAGGGGATTGGACACATTAGAGGCAGATAACATGTTCCCAATGTTGGGGGAGTCCAGAACAAGGGGCCACAGTTTGAGAATAAGGGGTAGGCCATTTAGAACGGAGATGAGGAAGAACTTTTTCAGTCAGAGGGTGGTGAAGGTGTGGAATTCTCTGCCTCAGAAGGCAGTGGAGGCCAGTTCGTTGGATGCTTTCAAGAGAGAGCTGGATAGAGCTCTTAAGGATAGCGGAGTGAGGGGGTATGGGGAGAAGGCAGGAACGGGGTACTGATTGATAGTGATCAGCCATGATCGCATTGAATGGCGGTGCTGGCTCGAAGGGCTGAATGGCCTACTCCTGCACCTATTGTCTATTGTCTATTGTCTATTGTCATGTCAGTGGATATATTTAAGGCAGAGATAGATAGATTCTTGATTAGTACGGGTGTCAGAGATTATGGGGAGAAGGTAGGAGAATGGGGTTAGGAGGGAGAGACAGACCAGCCATGATTGAATGGCGGAGTAGACTTAATGGGCCAAATGGCCTCATTCGGCTCCTATCACATGATCTTATGATTTCCTACTGTGCAAATATCCTCGTGCATCACACTAAGCCTCTTCTGAAAGTTGCAAAAAGAGCAAGAACTTCAATTGTGAGGTTCACCTTACCTTGTTTTTGTTTCCCTGGACGACACTTTGCGGAAAACCACGTTGTCAATCTCAGAGATTCAGATGTTCTCACATCTGCCAGCATTTGGCCCAGCAGATGCCATCTCTGCAGCCACCTCTTTAGAGGATATTTCACAAAACAATCAACACTATTCCAGTTACATGCGGCGCCTCAACTGAATGCGTGGATGGATGCAGTGACGGGATGGGAGTGGGAGAAGAGGGATCAGAAGAGGGATCAGAAGAGGCTGGATCAGAACAGTAAATGTGGAGACATTGGGTCAGGTAGCATCTCTGGAGGACATGGATAGGTGATGATTTGGGTCAGGACCCTTCAGACCCGAAACGTCACCTATCCATGTTCTCCACAGATGCTGCCTGACCCGCTGAGTTACTCCAGCACTCTGTGAAACGTCACCTATCCATGTTCTCCACAGATGCTGCCTGACCCACTGAGCTACTCCACCATCTGAAATACCTCATGTCTACAGTGTAGAAGGTACGTTCTCTGTGCATGGAGATTTTCTAGCGCTGCACTTTCATGCTCCTGTCAGGAGATGGTCAGCAGGACTCTAACAACAGAGTCAGAGCAGAGTCAGTCTGTGAAGAACTGTTCTTGAGAAGCCTGCAATGCAGGAAGTACTTGTGTCCTGTCTACCTTCTCCCATGGAGGGAAGGACAAGAGGTCTCCTCTCCTCGAGTACAGAGAGTGGGTGACCTTGCCAAAACACGCTGAGTAGCAAGCTGTACAATGAGGCAAAGAATAGCAGATGCAACCTGGAATAATTCTGATGCCAGGAATCTGAGTGTCGTTATGACTCTCTGATCGTGACCTGCCCTTAATGTGTGGTCATTAACACAGTGGTCAGGTTGGAGAAGATTGAAAGATAAAACCAACTTACTAGACAATAGCTCGTGACAAAATGTCAGGAGAAATGTGCGTAATAAAACCTGGCTGTTTGGTAAGAATTGGTGAAAATAAGAACTGAATATTTTTAAACCAATGAGGTTGAAAGACAAAAAAGCTTTTCATTGCACCTTGGTCCACGCGACAATAAACTAAACTGCACTGAGACTCGCAGGAGGTGAAACTTTCACGTTATTCTCCATTCTGTTCCTGGTGGAGCTTTACGCTGGAAATCCACCCATCGAGACACAAAGAAACTAGCCTTCCAAAGGACACAATGTCTGGAATTACACATTAAAATGCTCTATTCTGGGCATGGCCGATCTTCATAATTATTTCCCCCATGAGCTGAGCGATTGAATTTCTAGCCAATTGTCTGTCCTGCCAAAATGTTAGTTGAACTCAAAAGCTCCTTTGTATAGTTGAGCATCAAAATGATAACTCGATACAATCTTCTATTGTGGCCAAATGTGTTTAATGCACACAAAGACATAGAAGAAACAAATATATAGACAAACAACTAACACGTATAATATGTATGAAATATAATTCTTCACATAAATATCCCTTGCCTTAAACCGTGCATTTCAAAGCAATTTACCACATTGGAGGCCTTCTGCTTGGCAAGAGAATAAAAAGATTTTCAAGTATGCACTGAATGAAAATCCATATGAAACACCTAACCTCTACCACAGCAGTGTTCTTCATTCACAGTCTGAGAAAGGTCCCGACCCAAAACAGCATTTATCCATGTTTTCCAGAGACGCTTCCTGACCTCCAGCACTTTGTGTCTTTTGAACTAACGTCTGCAGTTCCTTGTGTCTAGCCTTCCCGATTCTTTGGCATAAATTGCTCAGATAATTCATCAAAATGATTTCCAATCTCGGATCAAGCTTTTTTATACTCAGGCTTTGGGGAGAAGCTAAAGTGCTTTCAGCATCATCAGTGGATTGTTGTTCCGGCTTACCTGGCATTATAATATCTGAAAAGCCCAGCTTCCTTGTGATGGCCACTCCTCTCGTGAATAACACTCGGTACTCTCTCCGGATCTGATCAATGTCGCCGTGTAGAAGCTGCAAGGCCACAGATAAACCTACAACCAAGAACAGGCAGACAGATGAATCTGTGGAATTCTTTGCCACAGAAGGCTGTGGAGGCAGAGTCAGTGGATATTTTTTAAATATTTTATATTTTTAAGGCAGAGATAGATAGATTCTTGATTAGTGCGGGTGTCAGAGATTATGGGGAGAAGGCAGGAGAATGGGGTTAGGAGGGAGAGATAGATCAGCCATGATTGAATGGCAGAGTAGACTTGATGGGCCAAATGGCCTAATTCTACTTCTATCACTTCTGACCTCATGACAGACGTACACAGTTTGAGATTCCAAGGGCACAGAAAGAAAATCTTCTGCAAGGAAACACGAGTTAAAATCAGCTGGAAACCGAACAAAACCTCCTAATGCCCAAGACCAGTGAGGTAAATAACAGGACAGGACCTCAGTCTTATTGAGGTCAAACTCCAAACATGCCCATGGATGCAGTTAGCAGCAAACAGCACTCTGAGATCAGTCTCTCCAGCATCTTGTCCTTGCCTTCTGTCTCTGGAGATCGAGGAGCAAGAAGATGGTGATAAAAGTTGCCCCTGAGGTCCTTCTTAAATCTGCTCCCGCTCACTGTAAACTGCTGTTTTAGAATCTTCTACTGTGGAGAAAAGACTGAGCATTCACTTTATCCATACCCCTCATAATCCTGCACACCTCAGTAAGGTCACCCCTCAGTCACTTACACTCCAAAGACAAAAATCCCAACCTATCCAAACTCTCCCTAACACTCAAGCCCACAAGCCCAGGTAACATCCTGGTGAATCTCTTCTCGACCGTTCCATCTTAATGACGTCCTTCTTGCAGCTGGGTGACCAGAACCGCACACAGTACTCCGAGTGTGGTCTCTCAACGACTTGTACAGCTGCATCACAGTGTCCCAACATTTGTGCTCAATATCCTTCCCATTGAAGCCAAGTATGCCAAACCTTCCTCACCACCCTGTCCACCTGACCCACACTGTCACAGAGCCTTGTGCCTGCTCTTCCAGATCTCTCTGTTCTGCAACACTCTCCAAGGCTCCACTATTTAGGATCCTGCTCTGGTTTGACACACCAAAATGCAATAGTTCACATATAAATGTAAACACATTCATAGACATCCTCACGAACCAGAGGATATAAAGTGAGGGGGGGGGTTAGGTTTAATAGGAACCTGAGGGGTAACTTTTTTTTAACACAAAGGCTGGCTTGTGTACGGAACGAGCTGCTGGAGAAGGTAGTTGCGGCAGGTACTATTGCAACGTTTAAGAAACATTTAGACAGATACATGGATACGATGGTTTAGAGGGATATGGGCCAAACGCAGGCAGGTGGGACTAGTGTAAATGGGACATGTTGGACATTGTGGACAAGTTGGACGGAAGGGCCTGTTTCCATGCTGTAAGACTCTGACTCCCTTACACACACCTTAAATACTTATACAATGATAAAATGTCATGACAACAGGACTGTACATCTTGATCACACCTCATGCCAAACATCAACGATGCCAAAGCAGCCAAATGCTGACAGTTTATGTTTCCAGGAACCAACATGATGGCCCCAGCGTGCGGAAGCTGACACGCTGGTGACCAGCGTAGAGAAACACAGAGATGGACGGCAGAAGATGCCACACCATCTGGCCAGTCCACACCCAAACAACCCCGTCACTCCTCACACATTAATATAAATTGCCGAATTACAAGGCAATGCTCAATGAAGATTACTAAACTTCCCTCCAATGTAATAAAGCTGCTGATGACAATGGAATGCCTGAAGGGAGTTTTATTCCTTTGCCATAAGGCAGTGAAGGAAAAGCACTCAATTTGAAATACATCCAGGGACCAAGATCGACAGATTCCACAGGTGGGAAAATGTGACCTGGTTTCAACATCTCAGCGTGGTGCTTGTTTACGTGAAAGATCGAGAGTGTAAAGGTGACACTTACTCAGGAAGGTGGGGTGTGGGGTAATCAGAGGTTTATTACAAAGCCTGGCAGTGATGTGGAACACATTTATACAACAGCAGTGGGAATGTGCTAGATTGCTGTGGGGAAGAAGCTTTTGTCATTTTTTAGAATAATAAATGCCTGTGAATGATAGTTTGGATCCCTCCACAGCTCAGTTTCATCAGCTGCTCCACCTTCCTCTTGAGATGCCAAAACCGAGATCAATTTATAGACTGTGGTCTGAAAGATGCCACACAATTGGAACAAAATACCAAGCACGTTTCTGTACAAACTCTCATGCCCAGAAAGAGGTTTTAAGAGGTGGAAGCAAATCAGGAATGGAGTTAGAATAAACAGTAAAAAAAACACTTGAAAGGCTACAAATGGATCTGAGAAGAGTGCAGCAGATCGAAGGGTGGACAAAGTGAATTCTGAACCACTGAACAGAATGATTCAATAAACAGTTGTAGGTGGAGGTCACTCGAGGTGGATGGGCAAATGGAGGGACAGTATGGGGATAGAGGGGCCCTGGGTACAGATAGAGGACAGTATGGGGATAGAGGGGCCCTGGGTACATATAGAGGGGCCCTGGGTACAGATGGAGGGGCCCTGGGTACAGATAGAGGGGCCTCGTGTACAGATAGAGGACAGTATGGGGATAGAGGGGCCCTGGGTACAGATAGAGGGACAGTATGGGGATAGAGGGGCCCTGGGTACAGATAGAGGGGCCCTGGGTACAGATGGAGGGGCCCTGGGTACAGATAGAGGACAGTATGGGGATAGAGGGGCCCTGGGTACAGATAGAGGGGCCCTGGGTACAGATAGAGGGACAGTATGGGGATAGAGGGGCCCTGGGTACAGATAGAGGGGCTCTGGGTACAGATGGAGGGCAGTATGGGGATAGAGGGGCCCTGGGTACAGATAGAGGGGCTCTGGGTACAGATAGAGGGGCCCTGGGTACAGATGGAGGGCAGTATGGGGATAGAGGGGCCCTGGGTACAGATGGAGGACAGTATGGGGATAGAGGGGCCCTGGGTACAGATAGAGGGGCTCTGGGTACAGATAGAGGGGCCCTGGGTACAGATAGAGGACAGTATGGGGATAGAGGGGCCCTGGGTACAGATAGAGAGACAGTATAGGGATAGAGGGGCCCTGGGTACAGATAGAGGGGCTCTGGGTACAGATGGAGGGCAGTATGGGGATAGAGGGGCCCTGGGTACAGATAGAGGGCAGTATGGGGATAGAGGGGCCCTGGGTACAGATAGAGAGACAGTATAGGGATAGAGGGGCCCTGGGTACAGATAGAGGGGCCCTGGGTACAGATAGAGGACAGTATGGGGATAGAGGGGCCCTGGGTACAGATAGAGGGGTGCTGGGTACAGATAGAGGACAGTATGGGGATAGAGGGGCTCTGGGTACTGATGGAGGGCAGTATGGGGATAGAGGGGCCTTGGGTACAGATAGAGGACAGTATGGGGATAGAGGGGCCCTGGGTACTGATGGAGGGCAGTATGGGGATAGAGGGGCCTTGGTCATCATAACGCTGAGGTCAGAACAGTAGACCTGCCACACAATGCCAGCGATGAGGACGCGCCTGACCCCTGGGGCTGTGCAAGTGGATATTGCACGATCTCATTGACCCCTGGTGCTGTGCGAGGTTCTCCATGACCTCATGGGTTTCTCCTGTGGCCAGTGTTAGAAGTTCCTCCCACATCCCAGTAGGTTGTGGCCACTGTGAACTCGCCCCTGGTGTGTACATGAGCGGTAGAATGTAGGAGGAGATGATAGGGAGGTGGAGAAAATGAAGATGGGAGAAGCAGGCCAGTGGGCCGAAGGGCCTGTTTGACTGCAGTCCATGCACTGAAGGGCCTGTTTGACTGCAGTCCATGCACTGAAGGGCCTGTTTGACTCTGTGGTCCATGCACTGAAGGGCCTGTTTGACTCTGTGGTCAATGCACTGAGGTGCAGGTCAGTTCAGGACGGCAGGGATAGGTGTGGCGAACATCCAAGGCTTCGGGGACGAGACAATAACAACATGGTTGCTATGGAGACTGCACAGAGATCGTGTTTCAAAGTTCAAGCCTCAAACACTGAGGCACACGTTAGACTTTGGAAGGGACTGGTGAGGGGCAGCCTCACCTGTGAATGGTTTGTTCACACAACTAGTTTGCATGGACAAAGTATTCACATCACTGCTTGTAGCAAAAGGAGGATGATGGAACAGAGAGTCATTGAACCGTACAGCAGGGACTCAGCCGCTGATATCTGAGAGTCGGTGGAACCAGGTAGAATCACGATGTTTTGGACAAGCACCTCACTGCCAATGCAGTCCTCGTGCAGGCTAGTTGATTACTGTCGATGGGCAAAATCTCAGCAGGGATGTGGGGAACTGAAGACCCTGCTTCTTTGCTGTGTGATCCTGCAATCATTTCCTTGCTTTTTCTTCAATAAAATTAATTTACTCACACTGGGATAATTTTGGTCATGAAGTCCCGTTGTCCAAACGGTTCCTTCAGATGAATTCACTCTAATCAACAACTTCTGCACTAACAGTTTGGCATTGTGGATGTACAGCGCATCACGTCTCAGACTGAAACACAGGCATTGTGGCATTGTGGATGTACAACGCACCAACAGTTTGGCATTGTGGTTGTACAGCGCATCACGTCTCAGACTGAAATACAGGCGCTCCCCGGCTTATGATGTTTCCACTTAACGATGGAGTAAACGGCAGCGGCCTGCCGCTCACTACCGGCCACCTGATCAGGTGTATTAAATGCATTTCGACTTACAATACTTTCGGTTTCCAATGGGTTTCTCGGAACGGAACTCCATCAGAAGCTGAGGAGCACCTGTATACGTTTCACTGCAATAGATTCAATTGTCAGTCAACCAGAGAATGATTAAACATAACCTCTGCCCTCACTTCACACCCAACATTCTGTGTCGCCAATCTGTAACAGTCCCTCTCACAATTCTTCTGTACTGGTACAAATGATGCAACGACATAAAAGCCAGCAATCAGCTCCATCAGGTGATGTAGATCTCACAAGGCTGCTGAAACCACTGGGTTAGAAGGCACTGATCTTACTAAGTATCTTGAAAGGGACAGAGTACCTCGATCAAATCATTGCAATGTTGACATTCAATTAATTGTATTCTGGCGAACAATCAGAAGCATGTATGTTGAATGACCATTAAACATTAAAATAAACAGGTGCCTCCTCGCACATCTGTGAGTTAAATAAACCGAACAGGGGTTCACGTTATCGCCCTCCCCGTGGTGAGCCCTGTCAACTGACCCCAGTCAGGCGAACGACAACAAACAGAGACAGCAGAAGCAGAAAAAACAGCTTGCAGCCCAAATGCAACCTCAGTCGCTGCAGCTTGGCGCCAACCCGGAGCATTCGCCCTCCTTAGGGCGGGCACCTACGGATGTGGAACCGGATGGCATCACCCTGCTGCAGCTGAATGCAGAAGGCCTCACCAAGGCAAAGACCACCATCATTGAACATCTGCTACAGACCCACAAAGTCACTGCAATCCTGCTCCAAGACACTCACAAAAGTGACAGCTCCCACCTGAAGATCCCTGGTTATACCCTGGCCGCCTGCACTGAGACCGAGACCAACGGGATTGCCACTCTTGTAAGGAACACAGCAAAATGGAAAGCGATTGCAACATCCCCTCCTGACCGGGGGATGTGGAATGGGCGGCAACGCAAGTGGAAGGTGTCACTGTCATCAATGTGTACAAGGCACCTCCTACCAGGCTTCACAAAGACTCCATCCCCGCCTATGGTTGGCCCTGCATGTACGATGGAAACTTTAATTGCCACAGCACCACCTGGGGCTACCGTTCAACTAACCCAGATGGTGCTGCACTAGGAGACTGGGCCTCAGCCACTGGTGCTCAACTCCTGTACGACCCAAAACAACCGGACAGCTTCCGCTCTGGCAGGTGGACACCACTACCAACCCTGACTTGGCTTTTGCAAACCTGAATGGACCATCCCCACACCATACCACCCTGGATCACTTCCCAAAATCACAACATCATCCATCTCTGATTATCCCAGACAACCCCATCGAGCCCCAGGTCCCAACCAAACCTGCGAAGAGGTGGAATTTTCGCAAGGCCAGGTGGGACCAGTGCACAAGTCTGGTGGATCTCTGGATCGACAGCCTTCCCACCCCCAGCAAACTGGACAATGCCTACTCAGCCCTCTGCAAATTCCTCATCCCCACCCCCACCCTCATTCCCTCTCCCACCAACCCGGACAATGCCTACTCAGCCCTCTGCAAACTCCTCATCCCCACCCCCACCTTCACCCTCACCCTCACCCACACCCCCACCCCCACCCTCCCACCAACCCGGACAATGCCTACTCAGCCCTCTGCAAACTCCTCATCATGGGAGTTCCATTCCTCGCGGCTCTCATCGCCGGTACATCCCCACATGGGACGGCGAGTGTGACGCATGCTACAATGCATTCCTGTACGCTGAACCTGGCGAAGAGGCTGCCTCCAAGGCTGTGGAACTGACAAACTGCCTCGACAAGAAGCGCAGAGAGCGGGAGAGACAGTCCAAGGAATCGACTTCACACACTCCAGTAGGGTGGCGTGGAAGACCTTCAATCGCCTCACCGGTCGAAGTACCCGCCCAAAGCATTGCCCTGTCATGGCCAACTCCATCGCCCACCAGTTCCTGGCCAATGGCCACTCCAAAGACGCGGACAAGAACCATACTCGTTCTGTCAAACAGGAATCCACTAATCTTTGGGAAGCTCCAGGTGCTGATGGGCACCTGTCAGCACCCTTTTCCTTTGCAGAACTTTCTTCTGTCATCTCTCAACTGAAATGTGGAAAAGCTCAGGGTCCTGATAACATCCCCCCAGAGTTCCTGAACCACTGCGGTCCTAAATGCCTGGCCTGGTTCCGTGAGTTTTACTCCTCTTGCCTCATTGGTCAGTCCATTCCGAAGATCTGGCGGAAAGCCACCGTCATTGCGCTACCAAAACCAAACAAGCCTGCGGACGACCCAAGGAACTATCGGCCCATCTCACTCCTGTGTCCCGTACAAGCTCCTCAAACGGCTTCTCCTGGCCCGGCTCGATCCAATCGTTGACCCTCAACTACCCGCTGAACAAGCCGGATTTCAGCGTGGACGCTGCACCACCCACCAAATAGTCAAGCTGACCAATGACATTGAAGACAGTTCCAAAAAGGGTGACAAGGCGGGCATCACCCTGGTGGGCCCCACCGCCGCCTGTGATACAGTGTGGCACCAGGGCCTGATCTGGTGGGCCCCACCGCCGCCTGTGATACAGTGTGGCACCAGGGCCTGATCTGGTGGGCCCCACCGCCGCCTGTGATACAGTGTGGCACCAGGGCCTGATCTGGTGGGCCCCACCGCCGCCTGTGATACAGTGTGGCACCAGGGCCTGATCTGGTGGGCCCCACCGCCGCCTGTGATACAGTGTGGCACCAGGGCCTGATCATGAAGCTCCTCCGCACCATCCCTGACCGTCATTTAGTGTGGTTCCTTGCCAACATCCTTGCCAGCCGCAGTTTTGTACTCAAGACCAGCGACGGATAATCTAGCCGACTGCGACGCCTCAGAAACGGAATCCCTCAAGGCTCGGTACTGGCCCCCATGCTCTTCAACCTCTATATCAGCGATCTGCCACGCACGACCTCGCGCCAGTATGGATACGCAGATGACTTGGCCCTACTGCACTCGGACAGGAGTTGGTCAAATGTTGAGGATGTGTTCTCGGCGGATATGGAACTTGTCGTGAGCTACCTCAAGACCTGGAGACTAAAGCTGAGTGTGGCAAAAACCACCACAACGGCCTTTCACCTGAACAACAAGGAAGCTCAACGCCAGCTAACCGTTACCCTCAATGGGTCACCCCTACCCTACAACCCATTTCCTACATACCTCGGGGTGAAACTAGATCGGCAGCTGACCTACAAGCAACACCTTGAAGCTCTCCGTGCTAAAGTCTCGGCACGGAACAACCTCCTGCGTTGCTTGGCCGGATCGTCATGGGGCGCCAGGACATCTACTCTTCGACCCAGTGCTCTTGCGCTCGTGTACAGCGCCGCTGAGTACGCCGCCCCAGCATGGTGCCTCAGCGCTCATACTAGCAAGCTAGACGCCACCCTCAACGACACCATGTGGATCATCACTGGCTGCCTACGCCCTACTCTGACGGATCTCCTGCTGGTGCTCGCAGGTATCGCACCCGCCAAGCTTCGCAGAGAGTTCTTCACTCATAGGCTGGTGTGCAAGGCCCCATCGGACGCCAAACATCCTTTGCACCACCTCGCCCAAGATTCACAGCAACTGGGACCTCAACGCCTGTCATCTCGTCACCCTTTCTCCCATCATGCAGCGACCCTCTGTGGCTCCGGTTTCAACATACTAGGAGCATGGAGAACCAGCTGGGAACAGACATCGCCACCTCCTCGCACCGAACACCACAGCCCCACCCGGCTCGGACATGCCCCGCAAAGAGTGGGTCGCCCTGAACCGGCTCCGCACAGGGGTCGGCCGGTTCAACGCCAACATGCATCGTTGGGGGTTGCGTCCATCAGCAGCACGGCATTCTCGACTGCACTGTCCTCCGTCCCCCTGGTGGAGGGGTAGACCTCACGGCCCTATACAACAGCACATTGCACTGGCTACAGCGCCTGGAGGGCGTTACATAACTCCTGCTGCCTCAAATGCAAGAAGAAGAACTCATCTTAGCTGTTTGGTCACCAATTTTTAGCAATAACAATGGAGGCCAATTCACTGGATGTTTTCAAGAGAGAGTTAGACTTAGCTCTTGGGGCTAAGGGAATCAAGGGATATGGGGAAAAAGCCGGAACGGGGTACTGATTGTGGACGATCAGCCACGATCACAGGGACTTTTCATCGCTGGTGCGGCTCGGCCGCTGGACTTAACATCGCCCGATGCAGCTTGGCCGCGGGGCCTTCCATCGCCCGGTGCGGCTCGGCCGCTGAACTTAACATTGCCCGGCACGGCTCGGCCGCTGAACTTAACATTGCCCGGCACGGCTCGGCCGCGGGGCCTAACATCGCTGGTGCGGCTCGGCCGCTGGACTTAATAGTGCCCGGTGCGGCTCGGCCGTGGGGCCTAACATCGCATGGCGCGGCTTGGCCGCGGGGCCTAACATCGCTGGTGCGGCTCGGCCGCTGGACTTAGCGGTGCCCGGTGCGGCTCGGCCGCGGGGCCTAGCATCGCACGGTGCGGCTCGGCCGCAGGACTTAGCTGCGCACGGCTCGGCCGCGGGGCCTTCCGTCGCCCGGCTCGGCCGCGGGATGTTTTAGCGCCCGGTGCGGCTCAGCCGCGGGGACTTCCATCCCCTTGCGGGGACTGTGCGGGTCGGTCGGGGACGAGCTGTCTGTCCGTGGGCGTGGGGAAGAGAGTGGAAATTTTGTTGCCTCCATCACAGTGAGGGGGTGTTTGGAGTCACTGTGATGGACGTTTGTGTTGGGGTCATGTGTCTTGTGTTCTTTTTTATGTATGATTGCTATGTAATTTCGTTCGGTACCTTGGTACCGAATGACAAATAAAGCTCTGTTGAACTGTTGATCTGTTGTTGAATGGCGGTGCATATCGAAGGGCTGAATGGCCTAATCCTGCACCTACTTTCTATGTTTCTTTGACATTCAAAATAGTCTTGCACTGGTACCCCTGGAGTTCACCTGGACAGTAAACTGGACTAGCCCAGGAATGCTGAGGCACTGTATAAGAAGGGACAGATCTGTCTGTACTTTCTGAGGAGGCTCTGCTCTGTCAACGTCTGCAGTAAGATGATGCAGATGTTCTATCAATCGGTGGTGGTCAGTGCCATCTTCTTCACGGTCATGTGCTGGGGAGCAGGGTGAAGGCTGTGGACGCCAACAGAATTAACAAGCTCATCATGAAGGCTGGCTCCGTCCTGGGGGTGGAGTTGGATTCACTGGAGGTGGTATTGGAGGGGAAGATGCTCCCCAAACTGCGGAGCATCTTGGACAATACAGCTCACCCACTCCATGACACACTGGTCAACCTGAGGAGCACTTTCAGCAACAGACTGGTTCCACCAAGATGCAGCACAGAACACCACAGGAGATCCTTCTTCCCTGTGGCTATCAAACTGTACAACTCCTCCCCCTTCTGTTGTGAGGTAGACTGACTCCCCCCCATCCCCCTCCCCCCCACACCCCTTCCCCCCCCCCACCACACCCCTCCCCCCACCACCACACCCCTCCCCCCACCACCACACCCCTCCCCCCCTCCCCCCCCCACCCCCCCACCACCCCCTCCCCAGTCTCTGCACATCCCCAATCCTGGACTTTCTACTCATCACTTTAATCTCATGTTTCTTGTATCTTGTTGTGTTTTGATGACTGTTGGCAGATCAATTTCCCTCCTGGGATAAATAAAGTTCTATCGTATCGTACAAATTAATCTAATATAGTCAGATATTAAAGTACACCTCTTTTCAGTTCATGACTCGCAAAGCAACTATAAGGAGGCACAAGATAGACACAAAATGCTGGAGTAACTCAGCGGATCAGGCAGCATCTCTGGAGAGAAGGAATGGGTGACGATTTGCGTTGAGACTTCTGAAGAAGGATCTTGTCTCAAAGCGTTACCCAATCCTTCTCTCCAGAGATGCTGCCTGTCCCACTAAGTTACTCCAGCATTTTGTGTCTATCTTTGGTTTAAACCAGCACCTGCAGTTCCTTCCTACCCATGAGGAACATGCTCACTGATGGATGGGGCAGAAAGATGAACACAACAATACAACCCAAATGGTAGAACAGTAGGAGAGCAGGAGCGGAGAGAGTGGGAGTGCTGGAAACCAAAGACACAGGGCAGGTTGCCGAGGCTATTCGCAGCTTAGCAACGGTAGTCAGATATTTATTCATGATTCAGAGAATTCTACGTCTGCAACACAAGAAAATAAAAATCTAACGCTACCAGAAATTCTCATCAGCGTAAACATTATAATTGCAAATTTATTTTGGTTTCAATATCTTCAAAGTAATGTAAAGACATTTCCAAAATTGCATTTTAGGATCATTGCATATTAGGTAACACCAAAGGCAGGAACGTGTTCCTTTGCTCTGCAAACATATGATAGCTGTTAATGTCGTTACCATGGACCCCAGCCCATATACAGTCTCAGCAGCGATAAACTGTGAATACAAGATGTTACCAATTCACGGCTTATTAAAACCTACAGCGGAACTCAATCCCTTGTTTATAATTAGGACAGATACCCAAACATGTCAATTGCTCGATACTAAATTTATTGCAATGAGAGAGCAAAGCAATATTTTAAAGCAGCATTTAAATGTTAATGGTGCTACAGAATGAGCTACCAGCCATTTTTAATGATGTAATTAATAGGCAGCGCCTGCTTGCAGCCCTCCCCCTCACCCTTCGCTAAAAAATCCCTCCATTAGAGAGGTAAATATCGTCATTCTGCTCCTTTGTAAAAAGCATCAACATTTTTTAGTTCAGCTTTTTCTGGTCAAGTAAATACTTTGCACAATTCCCTGCTCGTGGACAGCTCCAAAAGGAGGGAGGTAAAGGATCTCTCCACTCCGAGCAAAAGTCAACCTTCATCCTAATAGGTGGAGATCAATCTGTGGTAATCCAGGGATGGCTCTCATCTCCAATCTGCATTAAGAGCAGATTTAAAATCATAGAACCAATGAATCATAGAATGATACAGTGTGGAAACAGGCCCTTCTGCCCAACTTGCCCACGACGGCCAACATGTCCCATCTATGCTAGTCTCACCTGCCCATGTTTGGCCAATATCCCTCCAAACCTGTCCTATCCATGTACCTGTCTAATTGTTTCTTAAACTTTGGGATAGTCCCAGACTCAACTACCAACTCTGGCAGCTTGTTCCATACACCCACCACCCTTTGTGAAAAAGTTACCCCTCCAATTCCTATTAAATCTTTTCCCCTTTAACTTGTACGGTGGTGTTCACCAATGCCTGATGAATATTAGCTTGAGACTGTCCCAAGTCATGTTGCACAAAGGCCTTTTATAAGGATGGGTATCCTCCAGCCCATCGCACAGGATTTCAATCGCAATCTGATGCCCGGCTGCCTAATCCGATTCTACAGTGACATATCAGGCTACCTCTCATTCTGAAGAAACAAGGAACTGCAAATGCTGGTTTATACCAAAGATAGACACTAAATGCTGGAGTAACTCAGCGGGTCAGGCATCTCTGGAGGTAAAGGCTGGGTGATGTTTCAGATCGGGACACTTCTTCAGACGATGGATGACGTTTTGGGTCGAGACCCTTCCTGATCTGAAATGTCACCTATACATGTTCTGCAGAGATGCTGCCTGACCCGCTGAGTTACTCCAGCACTCTGCGAAACGTCACCTATCCATGTTCTCCACAGGTGCTGCCTGACCCGCTGAGTTACTCCAGCACTCTGTGAAACGTCACCTATCCATGTTCTCCACCGATGCTGCATGACCCGCTGAGTTACTCCAGCACTGTGTCTATCTGCCTCTCATGATTCACTGGCTGACTCTTTACCCATGTTCAGGACTTTAATTACAGAGCAGTGGCCTTGTTTATACAGTGCGAGGTTTCAAGGTTCTGCAGTGCTGGGTGCAGGGACACCCAGGGCAGGAATCAGGATGTATAGTTACGTCAGACATGAAGAATGTTCCGAGCCCTCGGGCTCAGACCTCACGCCAAGCACATGTACGATCCAACAGAGTCAGAGCCAGATAGTTCAGCCATGATTGAATGACAGAGTAGACTTGATGGGCCAAATGGCCTAATTCAGCTCCTGTCACTTATGACATTATGACAGTTGCCCACCCCACCAACACAGTCCACAACTAGAGCCCAAGGTGTCTCATTTACTATACACCAGACCGGATAACTGCTCCATGTGCAGCTGTTTGCTTTAGTATTACATGATCTTTAATTTTGATCAGTCCAGCACAAGAACAGGCCCTTCGGCCCACAATGTCCATTCCCTGCATATCCATGTGCCTATCTTTAAGTCTCTTAAAGACCATTCTTGCATCTACCTCCACCACCACCCCTGGCAGCACTTTCCAGGCCCCCATTCTATGTAAAACACTTGCCCCACACATCTCCATTAAACTTCGTCCCTCTCACCTTAAAGCTATGCCCTGTAATCTTTAACATTTCCAACCTGGGAGAAAGGTTATGAGTGTCTACCCGATCTCTACCGGAGTGGATTGCATAATATCTCTTTCTATGATTGGACAATATGTCAGAGTTTATTCATCTTTAGGCACGCTGTTCTGAAAGTAAACGTGAATACTATCAGTGACACCTCACGGGAAGCAGCACAGCTGAGGAGCCTGAATGATATCAATCAGAACTGCTCACAGAAAAGAGAGACAGAAAATGCTGGAGTAACTCAACAGGAGGGGCAGCATCTTTGGAGAGAGGGAATGGATGACGTTTCGGGTCGAGACCCTTCCTTCTCTCCAGAGATGCCGCCTGACCCACTGAGTTACTCCAGCATTTTGTGTCTATGTTCGGTGTGAACCAGCATCTGCAGCTCTTTCCTACACATTTCGACTGGGTACATAATGTAATCCTAGTAGCGATATCTCCACTAATAACAGACATTCAGCAGGTCACAGGAAACATTTCCTCCCCTGACTGTTTCCCACTCACCAGCGTTGGAACTGGTCAGGTTGTAGCGGGCATTCAACTTCTTGATGATGTTTTCGTGTATTTGGTACCATTCACTCTCAGTATTACACCTGAGGAACAGAAACACAGGATTCAAAAGGGAACGACATGGAAACCGCCCCCATAAACATCAATCTAGTTACAACCAGCTCACATTGGAGGTTAATCAGCCCTCTGTAATTTGCCCTGGATGTGTAGGGAGCGGATGGGAACGTGGGATAACTTGGAACGAGTGTGGACAGGTGATCGATGGTTGGCGTGGTCTCAGTGGGCGAAGGACCAATTTGCATGCTGTATCTATAAACATGTCCACTTCTAACAAACCTCAGGTGCACATTAAATATGACTGAACATTCAGGTATTACATTAAAATTTCCGTGACAAATTCGATTAAACATGAAGCCAGCATGATGCTTCCTCATTAAAGTTTTGGAGAGATTCTCCAATATATTTCAAAAAAGCTAATCTGTACTGGCAAAATTCGTTATGTGAAAAGAAAATCAGCCTGGGTGGACAGTGTTGCACAAACCTGCTCACCAAAACCTGCTTGGCTGCACTTCCAACCAACTGAAGGGTGCCGACCAGAAACATCACCTATCCATGTTCTCCACAGATGCTGCCTAACCCGCTGAGTTACTCCAGCACTCTGTGAAACGTCACCTATCCATGTTCTCCACAGATGCTGCCTGTCCCGCTGTTACTCCAGCACTCTGTCTGCCCTTGGACAGGCCCTAGATTAAGCAAATGGACATTACCCAGTCGTATAATGTTCTCCACAGATGCTGCCTGACCCGCTGAGTTACTCCAGCACTCTGTGTCCATCTTGAAGTTGAATTTCCTCTTGCCGCAGTTGAGATCTACCCATGTCACAACTATTAGAGTCATAGTGATACAGCGTGGAAACAGGCCCTTTGGCCCCACTTGCCCACAACGGCCTACATGCCCCATCTACATTAGTCCCACCTGCCTGCGCTTAGCCCATATTCCTCTAAACCTGTCCTATCCATATACCTGTCCAAATGTTTCTTAAACGTTGCAATAGTCCCTGCCTCAACTACCTCTCCCAGTAGCTCGTTCCATACACCCACCACCCTTTGCATGGAAACGTTACCACTCAGGTTCCTATTTTTCTCCCCTCACCTTAAACTCATGTCCCATTATTTAAACGACCCTAAGAAGAGAGAACCTCACCAAGTGAGCAACATTTCCAAGCATAAAACACCCGAGTCTGCACGATGGCGCAGCGGTAGAGTTGCTGCCTTACAGCGCTGGAAACCCGGGTTCGATCCCGACTACGGGTGCTGTCTGTACGGAGTTTGTACGTTCTCCCTGTGACTGCGTGGGTTTTCACCAAGATCTTCGGTTTCCTCCCACACTCCAAAGATGTCCAGGTTTGTAGGTTCATTGGCTAGCCCACACCTTATAAATGTAAAACTGTCCCTCGAGTGTGTAGGGTAGTGTTAGTGTACGGGGATCACTGGTCGGTGCGGACATGGTGGGCCATAGGGTCTGTTTCCGCGCTGTATCTCTAAACTAAACTGAGCTGAACTTGTTACTGTACATGTAGACTTTCAGCATGTGGTCCTCTTTACAGTCCCTGGAGTCCCTATCGGCCTGCAGCAGATCGGTGATGCTCAGCACCGCACAGCCAAAGGGCCGCCGGTACTGAGCACACGAGGAATTCTTCTTCTCCCCTGCTGCCATCCGACCTGGCGGCACAAAACACAGTGTTATTCGCAACAAAACAGAAACATCACCCTTGGACAGTCATAATGTGTAAGAAGGAACTACAGACACTGGTTTAGACAATAGACAATAGGTGCAGGAGGCCATTCGGCCCTTCGAGCCAGCATCGCCATTCAATGTGATCATGGCTGATCATTCTCAATCAGTACCCCGTTCCTGCCTTCTCCCCATACCCCCTGACTCCGCTATCCTTAAGAGCTTTATCTAGCTCTCCCTTGAATGCATTGAGAGAATTGGCCTCCACTGCCTTCTGAGGCAGAGAATTCCACAAATTCACAACTCTCTGACTAAAAAAGTTTTTCCTCATCTCTGTTCTAAATGGCCTACACCTTATTCTTAAACTGTGGCCCCTTGTTCTGGACTCCCCCAACATTGGGAACATGTTTCCTGCCTCGATAAGATTTAATAATCTTATACGTTTCGATAAGATTTAATCATCTTATACGTTTCGATAAGAACTGAAGATTAAACTGAAGATCGTTTAAACTGAAGATAGACACAAAACGTTGGAGTAACTCAGCGGGACAGGCAGCATCTCTGGATAAAAGGAATGGGTGACATTTCGGGTCGAGACCCTTCACCCTAACCAGTCTGAAGAAGGTTCTCGACCTGAAACGTCACCTATCCATGTTCTCCAGAGATGCTGCCTGTCCCGCTGAGTTACTCCAGCACTCTGTGTCTGCCCTTGGACAGGCCCTAGATTAAGCAAATGGACATTACCCAGTCGTATAATGTGAACAGTGATGTAGATATCCTTGCGAAGGTCACTGCTACCCAAGTCCTGAAAAAGACACAAAATTAGAACAGATTTGAACAACTTAAAATGGTTAGACTTTTGTCCTTATGCAGCTTTACACAGAACTAGTACAGTAGATAAATCATTAAGCTCTTGAAATTTATCTTTCCCTACATCTTTTTAGTATTTAATGAAATAGAAAATTGCAAAGTTGGAAAGTAATTATTTTCAGTAAATGAACTCAGATGTCATTCCCTTCCCAGATCTGCTCTGCACTTGGGTTGCCATGGCAATGAACGAGACACATGACGATGGTTTTACTTACGATGAAGAGGGAGCATTGTCTTTCCATCCGCTCCGGAAACTTGGGCAAACCATTCTTGTTCAGTTTTACAAAGAACCTTTCACTGCAAACAAATAAAGATAGATTTGAGGTTTAACTTTCATGTTTTAACTCAACTCAATCTTCAACGTAATACCTGGTATCATCCCGCTGTCTGACCAATTGGAAACAAACTGCCTTCTCACCAACTGATGACATTTACCAAAATCATTGTTTTATCAGAAGTGGTTTTTTACAATGCTCTAGTCAGCAGTTTAAACAATTTGACATATAAAGGCAGATATTTTAAAAATAATTCGTGATTACACAAGCCTTTTAGAGGAAGACTCATAGTGCTGGAGTAACTCAGCGGGTCAGGCAGCATCTGTGGAGAACATGGATAGGTGACGTTTCACAGAGTGCTGGAGTAACTCAGCGGGTCAGGCAGCATCTGTGGGAGGAGCTGTTTTAGGCCGGGACCCTTCTTGGGACTGATTGTAGTTCAGGGGGCAGGGGAGAAAGCTGAGAGGTGGGGGCAGGACAAAGCCTGGCGAGTGATAGGTGGATACAGAGAGGGGAGTTTAGATTGCTGATGATTGGACAAAGGCCAGAGATGAAAAGACAAAAAGTGTCAGATTAAGAGACAGGGATGGAAGAGGCATGAATTGTGAAGGCGGAAGAAGGACGTACAAACTTCTCGGTGGCTGCCTGTGTGGAGTTCGCACGTTCTCCCTGTGACCATATGGGTTTCCTCCGGGTGCTCCTGTTTCCTCCCACACCCCAAAGACGTGCGGATTTGTAGGATAATGGCCTGCTGTAAATTACCCCTCGTGTGTCGGGAGTGGATGAGAAAGTGAGAAAACATAGAACTGGCATGAATGGCGATCAATGGCCAGTGTAGGCTCGGTGGGCCGAAGGGCCTGTTTCCGTGCTGTGGAAGGCGACAGATGGAAGGGATATGCATCCAGGTGAGGTACCGGGAAGAATAGGAGGTAAAAGTGAGGGGAGTCGCCATCCATGTTCTCCACAGATGCTGCCTGACCCGCTGATTTACTCCAGCACTCGGTGAAACGTCACCTATCCATGTTCTCCACAGATGCTGCCTGACCCGCTGATTTACTCCAGCACTGCGTTTTTTTAAATATATTCACACTGGCATCCAAGTATGTACTGATTCATCTGTCCCTAAAGCAACCTTAAGTGTCTCTAACAAATCCTCTCCACCTTCTCTCTCACCGCTGAGGGACAATAAACCCAGTTTCTCCTTCCAAGCCACACAACTTGGTTCTCTTATCCTTCAGACCCAAAGGCACATCTCTATATAAACGTATTCTTTATATTTTAAAACTTACATTTATTGACCTGAATAAAAATAATAGAAAAGAGTGTCTTGCAAAGTGTTTTACAATACTTGCAAAGTTTAGCAGAACGGAATGAATGCATGTTTTATACTTTATTGTCACATGTGACAAGTCACAGTGAAAATCTTTGCTTGCAAGGTGTGCAAATGGCCACAAAGCATCCACGCCCAGTCCTCCTTTGTTCTCCCCTCCCCCACCACGGTCCCCCCTCACGGCGGTCCCCCCCCACGCCGTGGTCCCCCCACGCCGCGGTCCCCCCTCACGGCGGTCCCCCCACACCTCGGTCCCCCCACACCTCGGTCCCCCCCACCGCGGTCCCCCCCAACCACGGTCCCCCCCAACCACGGTCCCCCCCAACCACGGTCCCCCCCAACCACGGTCCCCCCCAACCACGGTCCCCCCCAACCACGGTCCCCCCCCCCCACGGCAGTCCCCCCCCCACGGCAGTCCCTCTCTCCAGACACTAATTAACACAACGAGACGAAGTCTGAATGATTAGTAAGGGTTGGGTCCCTTGAGGAACAGAATTCTATGTTGCTTGTTTTGACTTCTTACACAGAAATTTGCAAATTTAGGTTTAAAAAGGAACTTTGCTTGGAGCCACATCGACTACTTTATAGAAAAGAAAGCACTGATAAATCTTCAGCTGCAGTCTGGGATTGTAAATTTAAACTGCTAGAGATGTGATGTGAAAGTTGCAAAGAACAGACTTAAATCCTCAATTAACAGCTGAAACGATGAATTCAGGGAAATCTTTCGACAAAAGTAAACCGTTTTTTCATGATGCCAATAACCTACAAGTCGTTGCAACATCTTTTTATTGCAGTTGAAATCTTGATAAAAATCTATGAAGTGGAGGCTTTGGAGAGGGTGCAGATGAGATTTACGAGAAACTGCCTGGATTAGAGGGTTCCAGCTACAGGGAGGGTGGATAATCTTGGACTGATTTCTCTGGAACGTTGGATAGAAGTGTATAAGATTATGGGAGGCATATTGTGAAAGATTCCGACTGACAACACTAAGCTGTAAGGTGACAGGGGAAAGTTTAATGGGGATGTGCGGGTTACAGATTATTTTTACACAGAATGGTGGTGGGGCCAGGAATGCATTGCCATGGGTGGTGGTGGAGGCAGATACGATAGTTGTGTTTAAGAGGCTTTTAGATAGGCACATGGATATGCAAGGAATAGAGGGATCTGGATCATGTGCAGGCAGAGGATAACACTTTAACTTGGCATCACGTTCAGCAAACGTTCTGGGCCGAAGGGACTGTTCCTGTGCTGTACTGTTCTATGTTCTATGTGTTGATTTCTTTGCTCATTTCAATATTGGCTAATAAATGAACAAAATGCATCGACGGATAAATGTTACAATAGTTACATCTAACAACTTTTAAAGTGCAACGTAAAATACATTTAATACAAACCATCACATAACACAGTGTAGAGGTTTCTCTGTATTTAGACCAATACATCACTACATGACTCTCAATGACCTTTGCAGCAGACACATGGTGTTCTGACGTGACAGTTCTGTGAACCGTTAAATCTTCCAGTTTCTCACTGCCCCGCATCAAACATACACACATCAAACTTGTTCACAAGTTTCAGTCCCATATACACTTCCTGCCATTCCGACCGTACAACATCAACCTGTTTTTCAGACGCTATGAGAACCAAGGTAACTTTTCAGGAGTTTAGACTTTAGAGATCTAGCATGGAAACAGGCCCTTCGGCCCACCAAGTCCACACCGACCAGCGATCACACCGTACACTAGCAGTATCCTGCACACTAGGGACAATTTACAATGTTTACAGAAGCCAATTAACTTACAAACCTGTACGTCTTTGGAGTGTGGGTGGAAACCAGGAGATCTCGGAGAAAACCCACGCGGTCACGGGGAGAACGTACAGACTCCGTACAGACAGCGCCCGTAGTCAGGATGGAACCTTCTCTGGCGCTGTGAGGCAGCAACTCTACCGCTGTGCCACACTTTTATTTTATTGCAATTTTTTTATTGTGTTTATTTTTGAAATCGTGACTATGGTTTTCTCTGTATTCCTTGCTCCTTTTAATCGATCTTTAATGCTTTGGTATTAGACTCGTCAACAGATGGCAGTGGTGACATGCTGAGATCTGTTTTGACCCCTTGTGATTAATGTAAGCGAACGGTAGTTAAACGAGCTGACACTTTAATTTTCACACTTGGAGAACTATATACTGTTGCATCTGAGAACAGATTGGTTACCCTGATTAATGTCTCTAGCTCCTTCAGGCACATTCTGACCACAACGGTTTGCAGAGGAAATTCCAAGTAACAACTTGCTCAGAAGGCTCCACAAAACCAATAAAACACTGAAGTAAAATAGCACACAGAACTTATCCAAACAAAAGTACTATAAATTAGACATGAAATAAGATGCTTTATCACTTGTATCGACGCTCTTGTTAATACATAATTTACCATCGTTTTTAAAAGTGACATTAAAAAAGGTCATACAGAATCTCAGGAGTACAGGGATAGGCAGTTCATGTAATTATAGAGATGAATGACACTCAGTTACAGGATCATAAGCCTTGTTATTTTGCAACAAATGCAGACTACAAATGAAGTACTTATCGGCAAAATAAATTACCACTTTATTTTCTCACTGCTAAAACATTGACCAATCTATCAGCTGTACTAAACTATCTGGAGAACAACTAGTAACCACGTTAAATGCAATGCAATTCTGACCATTATTTTCAGTTAATAACTACAACTTCAGAAATTTCACATCAAGTACATTGGTTCTATTGTTAATGTTGCAATTTAAACTGCAGAATTTAAACAAATACTAGGCAAGGGGTCATTGGGACAATATTGAATACTTTTGTAACTTTGTCAGCATCCTGTGTGACACAGTTTGCATACTTTGTGTGTTTAATGTCCCAAGTACATGTGATAATAAAGCATCATCTTTGATGTTTGAACACATCAAAATATTTTTAAATGAACGAGGCGACTTTTTTTACTGAGGAAATTGTTTCAAAAATGACCAACAGCAAACATCTTAAACGCAACTTTTTTTTTACATACAACTAATTTTTTTTTTTTGAATTACTCCCTACAATATTTTAAATGATCGGCTAAGTTGTACACCTCCAACATTTCGTTTTATAGTTTGAGTCATAATGAAAGACACAAAGATATCATGGTATTAAAAGGTGCTAATGAAGAGCAAAATACCGAACTGCTGTTGTACGCAAGTTCAGTAAGTGCTGCCTTGCAACATCTGGTATCCCGGCTTCCTGCAATCACATCCTGCACAAACCCCCTCCCCCAACCTTATCACAGCACATCCGCAATCTTTGATAACGTCGTGTGCAGGGGAGACTATCGGATTGATGCATTAATCAACCGACAAGGACCACATCTGGGCAACTGTGTTTGTGTGGAGGCCATTTACTTGGTTGGATCAGAGGTTTATTCTCGTGACGTTACATTTACAGTCACCAGAGGCACAATTTGCAATGATAGAAATAAGTGCAGAACAACAGATTGAGATAGAGAACTGGAAAGCTGCCTTTTCAAAAAAATATTACAAGCATCCTAGTAATAGATGGTTGAAAGTTAAAGAAAAACAGCATTTTCAATTATCATTAACATACATTTAACCAGATAAGACGTAAAAATACTGCATAAATTCATATGCAAGAAGGATGAATTGACCCATTTGACTGACCCATGATTAAAATAGTACAATTTAAACAAGTCACTTTGCGTTTCTATTTTCAAAATTTTGCCACTCACATAACACTTTTAATACTAGTCCTCTCTGCAGTAACTCCATCAGCCACGTGTCAGCCACTGCACTCCCCTTTCCTCCTTTCACAAAACCAACACCCTTGATCCAAAACATTATCTATTCCTTCTCTCCAGAGATGCTGCCTGACACGCTGAGTTACTCCAGCACTCTGAAACGTCACTATCTATGTTCTCCACAGATGCTACCTGACCCGCTGAGTTACTCCAGCACTCTGTGAAACGTCACCTATCCATGTTCTCCACAGATGCTGCCTGACCCATTGAGTTACTCCAGCGTTTTGTGTCTATCCTCATTATTATCGTCTAGGACAACGGAAGACCTGGTTATTTATCTTTAGCTCATGATCTTATTACAAGAATGAGCTAATTAAATCCCCAGGAAGCGTGATGTGCAAATATTTAGAAAATAAATGAATTTCGCTGATATGATCTAATTTTCTATGCAAATCAGGTTAATTAAACAGATTTTGTTCCTCACAACTCACTAATCTCAATATTTGTTTTCAAGAATCTTAACATTATATTTCTAAATTAAAACAGAGCCCTTGCTCAATGCAATCATGTTAAAGCAATGATTTTGGTTGGATCTACAAAAGTGACTCTGCTGTGAAGCAGTGATCAGTATAGAGCCACATCTCGAGTCACGTGAGAGTGCTGAGTATTCAGAGACAACACGGGCAAAGGCTCAGCATATGGCTGCTTAATGCAAGGACAGCATGGTGAAGCAACGCCAGCTAGTAAACTACAGGCTTTCCATCAGTTTGGGTGGATATTCCACAGCTGAAACAGTGACACATCCAAACAGCAAAATACATTACTTTCACCAAGTATTTTTTCAGGGAATACAATGTTTGATCACTTTATTTCCGAATTATGACTGTGAACTTGTGTTCCGTTTACATATAATGAAAAAATTGCAACTTTAGAAATGTTTCATGAATATGTACACAGACTTAACAGACTTGAGACTCTTCTTACTTCTAATTTAAAATCTCATATTGCTTATGAGAAAAAAAATGATTCTGCAGCTTTCACATTAAACCTAACACAAAGTGATCCTTTCCTTATTGGGATAAGAATTTCTGCCTGCCAATATGAATGGGAAGCGTTTTTAAATGTTTATTGTTGAACAATTGCTAACATAGTTTTATCACTTGCCAACGGTTCCTGGCTGGGCCAGTAGATGGAGCACTGTGCTGGGACGTTTCACGCTGGGTTGTAACTCTGCACCCGACAGCAGCTGGGAAACATATTTACAGGAGACCTCTGGTAACTTACCAGAACCCAGCACAGCCCAGGGCCCAGCACATCACAGCCCAGCCCTGGGCACAGCAACAAACCAGCTTAGCAAGAGGCATGGGTCAAGTTCAAAAGGAATGAGTAGATTAGGCCATTCGGCCCATCAAGTCTACTCCACCATTCAATCATGGCTGATCTATCCCTCCCCCTAACCCCATTCTCCTGCCTTCTCCCCATAACCTCTGACACCCATACTAATTAAGAATCTCTCTATCTCTGCCTTAAAAATATCCACTGAATTGGCCTCCATAGCCTTCTGTGGCAATGAATTCCAGATTCAATACCCCCTGACCAAGGCATTGAGCAAGGGTCAAGGCCGTGAGCAAGGGTCAAGGCCGTGAGCAAGGGTCAAGGCCGTGAGCAAGGGTCAAGGCCGTGAGCAAGGGTCAAGGCCGTGAGCAAGGGTCAAGGCCGTGAGCAAGGGTCAAGGTCGTGAGCAAGGGTCAAGGCCGTGAGCAAGGGTCAAGGCCGTGAGCAAGGGTCAAGGCCGTGAGCAAGGGTCAAGGCACTCGTACGTAATTCAAGGGGCCGCAGAATTCCTGGACAATTCTTCACTCGACTGGTATAGCACCAGCATGGACCGCTGGAGAATGGGATCGGAGATGAAATGTGTCCAAGTCCCTCCGGAACCCCTGAACGTATCTGGGGACGGAACATCAGGATATAACAGAACAGCTGGAGGAACTCAGTGGGTCAGTCAGCATCTGTGGAGGGAAACAGACTGTCGACGTTTCGGGTCGGGTCACTCCGTGTGGTCCGTGTTTATTGTCACGCGTGCCGAGGTACAGGCGGCACGGTGGCGCAGCGGTAGAGTTGCTGCCTCACAGCGCCAGAGACCCGGGTTCCATCCCGAACAGCTTAGCTCGCATGCTGTCCAATCCAGAATTATGTCGACATTAGACTGTATTAGTTTACAAGGAGAGGTTTGACAAACTTGGGATTATTTTCTCCAAAGCATCAGAGGTTGAGAGGAGACCTGATATAAAATTATTGTAGGAAAATAACTGCAGATGATGGTACAAATCGAAGGTATCACAAAATGCTGGAGTAACTCAGAGGGTCAGGCAGCATCTCAGGAGAGAAGGAATAGGTGACGTTTCGGGTCGAGACCCTTCTTCAGTCTAAAGAAAGGTCTCGACCCGAAAAGTCACCCATTCCTTCTCTCCAGAGATGCTGCCTGACCCTCTGAGTTACTCCAACATTTTGTGATACCTTTGATATAACATTATGAGGGGTGTAGAAAGGGAAGACAGTGAGAACTTATTTCTCATGGTGGGAATGTCAAAGACGAGGCTCCATAGCTTCCAGGTGAGGGGGGTAAAGTTTAAAGGAAATGTGTGGGGCATGTTGTTGTTTTACACAGTTGTGGCTGCCTGGAACGTGCTGCCAGGGGTGGTGGTGGAAGCAGATACGATAGTGATGTTCACGGGACATAGATAGGCACGTGGATATGCAGGGAGTGGAGGGATATGGATCACGTGCAGGCAGAGGAGATTAGTTTAATTTGGCATTATGTTTGGCACGGACATTGTGGGCCGAAGGGCCTGTTCCTGCACTGTATGTACCAGTTCAAAGTTGAGCTGCAACGCCTAAGGACCTGGTGACCGCATGTAAAGGGCCGTTGCATTTGATGCATCATTGCACCATGCTGCAGTTTGGGTGGTTGCATTGTTACTCAGGAGCTTAACTTAAAACATGCATCGTGCAAAGCCAAGACCACTGGGATGCAGCACTAACATGGAGTCAGGACAAACAGCCACTCTAATACTGGGAATCCCAGGGCAGTATTTGCTCCAGATGAAATGGTCCTAAATTTCATGTCGTGATGATATTTTGCGGTTTTCCAGGATTTTTTTTCACATCTTGGAAAATTCAAAACAAAAACCATTTGGCTGGCGAAACTGATTTAACACAATGCTATCCAGTATAATCTACCGATGTAAATTTCTCCCGTCAAACAGGTGTTTAATTTCGTTTATTGTCACGCGTGCCGAGGTACAGGCGGCACGGTGGCGCAGCGGTAGAGTTGCTGCCTCACAGCGCCAGAGACCCGGGTTCCATCCCGACTCCGGGTGCTGTCTGTACGGAGTTTGTACCTTCTCCCCGTGACCTCCGAGATCTTTGGTTTCCTCACACATTCCAAAGACGTGCAGGTTTGATGGTTAATGGGCTTGATATAAATGTAAAGATTGTCCCTAGTGTGTGTAGGATAGTGTTAGTGTGCGGGGATCGCTGGTCGGTGTGGACTCGGTGGGCCTGTTTCCGTGCCGTGTCTTTAAACTAAAAACAGTGAAAAGCTTTTGTTGGGCGCTAACCAGTCAGCGGAAAGACAACACATGATTACAATCGAGTGCTGCTCCATGGAACGTTAGGACAGAGTTTAGCCAAGATATAGAAACGAGCATTGTACAATACCTAGAAATAGCAGCCAGCAAACGTCTGAACCCAGTCACTAACAGGCAGAATATCATTCATCTTCCACACGGAGGCTCCTCTGTGGATCTGAGCTACAGATTCTGTTCATCGCACAGTCCAACCTCAAACTTGTGTCCCCGCCCCCCCCAACTTGTTCCGTGTGTTAGACAACTATAGCCCATTAATTAGACTAATTCCATGCCATTATGCTGTTGTATAATCAGCTTTCTAAAGGGTAGAATCCCTTTCTCCTATTTAATGAAGGATTAGGAAAATCACAACCGGCAAATAAATTAAAAGTCCACTTTAACAAAGAACTTGCTCCAAGGAATTCTGCACTAAAGACTTTTCTAATTTCACACATGACCAGGCAAATTTATACAGAAACCACAAATACGCTGAATGAAGTTTCTGCATAATTAGAGCTCAGCAGATTCCAAGTTGATAATCTTGTGTCCTCTATTCCCACGAGTTGGGGCAGTAGTTTGAGGTTCAGACAACAAAGACCAAAAGAATCACATCATTTCTGGGCTTGTTACAAAACAATCAAGCTTTAGACGAGGATGATTTATATTTGGTTATGGCTTTTTAAACTTTGGGAAAATGGTATTTAATATGAAGTAACATGCCATATTTTGACAGATCAAATACAAAATAAATAAGCCACATACACCTTCCCCCCATTGATGAACTGTACACTGCAAGGGCCAGGAAGCGAGCGGGCAAGATCATCTCTGACCCCTCTCACCCTGGCCACAAACTCTTTGAAGCACTTCCCTCTGGAAGGCGACTCCGGACTGTCAAAGCAGCCACAGCCAGACATAAAAACAGCTTTTTTCCACGAGTGATAGTTCTACTCAATAACCAGTCTGGAGTCTCTTTTTTGCTCTGGTTTATTTTCACCCACATATTTAGACCGTAATGTTGTATCCTTATTGTTTTGATGTGTTTCTGCTTTATTCTTAATTGTTAACTGTATGTTTGTGTTGTCATTTGTGAGCGGAGCACCAAGGTACATTCCTTGTGTATGCACATACTTGGCCAATAAACTTAAACTTACTTATTCAGTAAAAAGCCTAGATTTGCTTAATTTTGTCAAATAGCAGGCAACAAAAGCTTTGCACTGTACCTCGGTACACGTGACAATAAACTAAACTGAACTCATTTTGTTATTTATAGAGATTTTAACCTGGTCAAACCCACACATCACAGAAGTTTAAGCATAAATTACTCCCAGCAAAAGTCGTGTTTTCACAATCTTTTGCACTAATTTACAAAATACATCAGATACCACCTTGCCCATTAAGTTCCCATGAACTACACTTGCTTGCAGACCACCATAGGATATACTAAAATGAAGCAGATTCTTCCACAAGCACTTGTTAAAAGCTTCCGATTTAGTTTAAAAGTCACAATTAAACTGATTATTGCGTCACATGATAACTAAAAAACCGTTTTGCTGCTTTTCAGAAGTCATTTCTGGTTTTTAAAAATCTGAATACTCTTAGATGATGGAATAACCATTGATTAGAATACCTTCCTGTGGCAAACCGGTTTTCAGACATTAATCAAAGGCAGTTCATAGCAATTTTTTTAAACAATACCATCCCATCCTTATTAAAAGGCAATGATAATGCTTTATATCCAGTAAGTTTACATGCAGACTACATCTTCTCAACTGGGAGAACAGACAAGGGCGGCCATCCCATAAGCTAGGGTACTACACCCCATTGCGGACATTGGACTTTGTCTCTGGAACTGACGCACTGCTGCGCTACAATGCTGCGAACTATAAATGTGAGGTTATCCACTTTGGTGGCAAGAACAGCAAGGCAGATTATTATCTGAATGGTGTCAGATTAGGAAAAGGGGAGGTGCAACGAGACCTGGGTGTGCTTGTACATCAGTCACTGAAAGTAAGCATGCAGGTACAGCAGGCAGTGAAGAAAGCTAATGGCATGTTGACCATCATTGCAAGAGGATTTGAGTTTAGGAGCAAGGAGGTCCTATTGCAGTTATACAGGGCCCTGGTGAGACCGCACCTGGAGTATTGTGTGCAACTTTGGTTTCCTAATTTGAGGAAGGACATTATTGCTATTGAGACAGTGCAGCGTAGGATCACCAGGTTAATTCCCGGGATGGCAGGACTGACATATGATGAAAGAATGGGTTGACTGGGCTTGTATTCACTGGAATTTAGAAGGATGAGAAGGGATCTTATAGAAACATATAAAATTCTTAAAGGATTGGACAGGTGAGATGCAGGAAAAATGTTCCCCATGTTGGGGGAGTCCAGAACCAGGGGTCACAGTTTAAGAATAAGGGGTAGGCCATTTAGGACTGAGATGAGGAAAAACGTCTTCACCCAGAGAGTTGTGAATCTGTAGAATTCTCTGCCGCAGAAGGCAGTGGCCAATTCACTGGATGTTTTCAAGAGAGAGTTCGATTTAGCTCTTACGGCTAAAGGAATCAAGGGAGACAGGAAGGGTCGCAACCCAGAACGTCACCCATTCTTTCTCTGCAGAAATGCTGCCTGTCCCACTGAGTTACTCCAGCATTTTGTGTCTACCTTCGATTTAAACCAGCAGTTCGTTCCCACACAAGGAATCAAGGGATATGGGGAAAAAGCAGGAACCGGGTACTGATTTTTGATTCCCTCCGCAACTCCCTGGTCCACTCGTCCCTTTCCATCCAAACCACTCCCTCCCCAAGTACTTCCCCTACAACCGCAGGAGATGCAACACCTGTCCCTTTACCTCCCCCCTCGATTCCATCCAAGGACCCCGATAGTCTTTTCAGGTGAGGCAGAGGTTCACTTGCCCCTCCTCCAACCTCATCTACTGTATCCGCTGTTCCAGGTGTCACCTTCTGTGCATGGGTGAGACCAAGCGCAGGCTCGGCGATCGTTTCGCTGAACACCTCCACTCAGTCCGCCTTAACAATAGACAATAGACAATAGGTGCAGGAGTAGGCCATTCAGCCCTTCGAGCCAGCACCGCCATTCAATGCGATCATGGCTGATCACTCTCAATCAGTACCCCGTTCCTGCCTTCTCCCCATACCCCCTCACTCCGCTATCCTTAAGAGCTCTATCCAGCTCTCTCTTGAAAGCATCCAACGAACTGGCCTCCACTGCCTTCTGAGGCAGAGAATTCCACACCTTCACCACCCTCTGACTGAAAAAGTTCTTCCTCATCTCCGTTCTAAATGGCCTACCCCTTATTCTTAAACTGTGGCCCCTTGTTCTGGACTCCCCCAACATTGGGAACATGTTATCTGCCTCTAATGTATCCAATCCCCTAATTATCTTATATGTTTCAATAAGATCCCCCCTCATCCTTCTAAATTCCAGTGTATACAAGCCCAATCGCTCCAGCCTTTCAACATATGACAGTCCCGCCATTCCGGGAATTAACCTAGTGAACCTACGCTGCACGCCCTCCATAGCAAGAATATCCTTCCTCAAATTTGGAGACCAAAACTGCACACAGTACTCCAGGTGCGGTCTCACCAGGGCCCGGTACAACTGTAGAAGGACCTCTTTGCTCCTATACTCAACTCCTCTTGTTACGAAGGCCAACATTCCATTGGCTTTCTTCACTGCCTGCTGTACCTGCATGCTTCCTTTCATTGACTGATGCACTAGGACACCCAGATCTCGTTGAACTCCCCCTCCTCCTAACTTGACACCATTCAGATAATAATCTGCCTTTCTATTCTTACTTCCAAAGTGAATAACCTCACACTTATCTACATTAAACTGCATCTGCCATGTATCCGCCCACTCACACAACCTGTCCAAGTCACCCTGCAGCCTTATTGCATCTTCCTCACAATTCACACTACCCCCCAACTTAGTATCATCTGCAAATTTGCTAATGGTACTTTTAATCCCTTCGTCGAAGTCATTAATGTATATCGTAAATAGCTGGGGTCCCAGCACCGAACCTTGCGGTACCCCACTGGTCACTGCCTGCCATTCCGAAAGGGACCCATTTATCCCCACTCTTTGCTTTCTGTCTGTCAACCAATTTTCTATCCATGTCAGTACCCTACCCCCAATACCATGTGCCCTAATTTTGCCCACTAATCTCCTATGTGGGACCTTGTCGAAGGCTTTCTGTAAGTCGAGGTACACCACATCCACTTAACCTACCTGATCTCCCGGTTGCTCAGCACTTTAACTCCCCCTCCCATTCCCAATCTGACCATTCTGTCCTGGGTCTCCTCCATTGTCAGAGTGAGGCCCAGCACAAATTGGAGGAAGAACACCTCATATTTCGCTTGGGTAGCTTACACCCCAACGGTATGAACATTGACTTCTCTAACTTCAAATAGCCCTTACTTTCCCTCTCTCTCCATCCCCTCCCCCTTCTCCCAGCAGTCTTGCTGTCTCCGACTCCATTCTATCTCTGCCCCGCCATTCCCCTGACATCAGTCTGAAGAAGGGTCTCGACCTGAAACGCCACCCATTCCTTCTCTCCAGAGATGCTGCCAGTCCCGCTGAGTTACTCCAGCATTTTGTGTCTACCTACTGATTTTAGAAGATCAGCCATGATCATATTGAATGGCGGTGCTGATCGAAGGGCCGAATGGCCTACTCCTGCACCTATTTGTCCATGTTTTTCTATATTCTGCACTCTGTATCTTCCTCTTTGCTCTACCTATTGTACTTGAGTTTGAACTGATTGTATCTATGTATGGTATATCTGATCTGATTGGATAGCATGCAAAACAAAGCTTTTCACTGTACCTCGGTACACGTGACAATAATAAACCGAGACCTAAAGGCCGACACTGCATCAGCCACTACCATGAGGCTTTCAGTGGTGGTGTATGAAGATGGGCCACATCCGACAGACAACCACTGCCGTTACCTGCCGCACTACAGCAACAGCAGGTAACTCTGCCTGTTTACTGTGTACACGGTTAATTACAAACACACGCACGCACAAAATGTGTTAGTAACCGTTTCTAAAACACGACAGAAGCAAGATCACCTGATTGGCTGATTTTCCCTGCTGTCATAAATTGAAAAGAAGACCTCGAGTTCTTCTCCCAGGTTTGCACACATCAAACTCTTCACCTGGAGGAACAGGTGATGGGAGCTCGTTGGGATGGGCGTGTCCTTCTTTCGATGTCTGTGCTCCATCTAGAAGCAATTATATAAAGAACATAAACCCAAGTTCAGAGAGCGGTGCAGAATGTAACTAAATAGTACAACACAATTCCACCATTGTTTAGCTATTCCAAACCTTCTTGTACCTTCTGCTACTTTGCAGTTACCATTACAGAGAAGGAGTGGAGGGTAACAGGGTGGAGAAGAATGTAATGATAATCGGCAGCACGGTGGCGCAGCGGTAGAGTTGCTGCCTCCCAGCGCCAGAGACCCAGGATCGATCCTGACTACGGGTGCTGTCTGTACGGAGTTTGTACGTTCTCCCCGTGACCTGCATGGGTTTTCTCCGAGATCTTCCGTTTCCTCCCGCACTCCAAAAGCATACAGGTTTGTAGGTTAATTGACTTGGTAAATGTAAAAATTGTCCCTCGTGTGCGTAGGATAGTGTTAAAATGCAGGGATCGCTGGTCAGCGGTGGGCCGAAAGGCCTGTTTCCGCACTGTATCTCTAAACTATACTAAATAGCTCCAATACAACAATAAACAATGAGCCTACATTTGCTACAATTAAGTAGAGGTGTGGATTTGAGGTTACAGTTTAATAAGAAGATATAACCACTTGCATGTTGTACATGGAGTGCAACAGTCTGCCTGTCCCTTCATTCTTTGTTGTCTTACAGTACGAGTTAAATGTATGTTTTAGTGTTCTTTACCTTGTTTTATGTGTGGGGGGGGGTTGGGTGGAAACATTTTTTAATCTCTTACCTCGACGGAGATGCAAGTTTTTTCCGTATCGTATCTCCGTCCGCACTGCGGCCTAACATCGAGGAGTTGGTGGCCTTTGCTGGAGACCGACTTCGGGAGCTCCAACCGCGGGAGTCTGCGGACGTAACATCGTGGAGCTCGCAGTCCCTGGTTAGAGACTCAGGAGCTCCAAGCCACGGGGGCTTCGACCACCCCGACGCGGGGGATTCGAACACTGGCTAAGGGGGATTCGACCACCCAACACGGGGGCTACGACCGCCCTGATCGCAGGGGGCTTCGACCGCCCCGACACGGGGGCCTCGACCGCCCTGATCGCGGGGGCTTCGACCGCCCTGATCGCGGGGGCTTCTACCACTGCCTAAGGGGGATTCGACCGCCCCAACACGGGGGCTACGGTCGCCCCGACTGCGGATGGTCCGACTGCCCCGACTGCCCCGACCACGGGAGAATAAGGAGGAAGAAGCTTGGACTGTATTGCCTTCCATCACAGTGAGGAATGTGGGGAATTCCCTGTGGTGGATGCTTATGTTAACTTTTATGTAGTTGTGTGTCTTGTTGCTTGTTTTAGTACGGTTGTATGGTAATTCAAATATCACCATATTAATTGGTATGCGTGACAATAAAAGACCTTTGAAACCTTTGAGTAATAGCATTTTGGAAAATTCCCTGCAACTATCACAATAAATAAACTACTTCATTAGGTTGTCTTTTCAAAAAAGACAGTTTTCTATTAAATCCCCAATGAATAGTCTGACGAGGTTGACACCGAGCAATGCTTTGAATTGGATAATAAGTTACAGTAACATTCCTGAGGCTGTAACGTCAGGTAACTGGGCAATTACAGAGCCCTGTCGAACATCCAGAAGGTGCCAGTTACAGGCTCAATAACAAAAAATAACAAATGGAAGCTGTAAAACCAAATGTTTCATGATTCCGTAAGTTTTCTCTTCATTCCATTCATTGTGCATTGTGAAGTTTGCTTCTGACACTGGAGTTTTTTTGGGGGACAAGATACTGCAGATGTTGGAATGCTGAGACAGAAACAAAGTGCTGGGGAACTCTGTGTGTCAGGCTGCATCTGTGGTGGGAAATAGACCAGCAACATTCTGGGATGGGACGGGACGGGACTCATCTTTTTGCCCACAGACATCTAGAGCTACATTAACTACACCTCCTCCCACCCTGCCTCTCGCAAGGACTCCATCCCTTACCCTCATTTTCTCCATCTCTGGTGAATCTGGTCCTCACGTGAAGCTTTCCGCTCTCTGTTATCTGAGAAGTTTCTTTCTGCGGTAAAGATTGATTCCACCGCCCTGCTGTTTTGGGTGGAGCTCTCCACCACATCTCCTGTTTCCCAGAGTTCGCTTCTCACTCCCCGTCTCCCCAGACACAAGGCCTCGCCTTTCACCCCACCACCCTCCGTCACTCTGATACACATCATTCTCATTATTCTCTAACATTTCTGACACCTTCAATGATTCCATCACCAGTCACAAGTTCATAAGTCATAGGGGCAGAATTAGGCCATTCGACCCATCAGTCCACTCCGCCATTCAATGATGGCCTATCTATCTTTCCCTCTCAACCCCATTCTCCTGCCTTCTCCCCATAATCTCTGACACCGGACTACTCAAGAATCTATCTATCTCTGCCTTTAAAATATCCATTGGCCTCCACAGCCGTCTGTGGCAATGAATTCCACAGATTCACCACCTTCTGACTAAATAAATTCCTTCTCATCTCCTTTCTAAAGGTAGGCCCTTTTATTCTGAGGCCGTGGCCTCTGGTCCTAGACTCTCCCACTCGTGGAAACATCCTCTCCACATCCACTCTATCATTATTCATCTTCCCGTCCCCACCCCTTTCTGCTTCCCACAGACACCACTAGGAACAGTCCGCGCCTGAAACGTCGCCTGTCCATTCCCTCCACAGACTCTGCCTGACCTGCTGAGGTCTTCAGCACTTTGTATTTTGCTCACTGATAACTCTAATGTTCTTTAATATATGCTTTTGATAATAAATCACAAGATGCAATTAGGCAGTTAGATATCTTGTTACAAGCAGTCTATGTATGTGTTTTACCCTAATAGGTTAAACTTAAAAATCTCATCTAATTTAGGCAACTAAACCGAAGGAAATATTACATTCTGAATCTTCATTACCCTAACCCACAAGTGAATTAATACACTGGGATTTATACAAAAACAACAGTGACATATTGGCAGCACCAAGGATTAATCATTCATCTGATTTGATCTTGTGAATGTCGTGGTATTTACTAATCAATTCTCCAGACAATAATGGTGTAAATTAGCCACAAGAGGAGGATAGGATTCTAACTTTACAGTTTCTGCTATCATTATCTCTGCTGTGGGAACAAATTGCTAAAATAAATTTTATTGATTTCGGAAAACATCTTCAACGTATCTCTGGGCAGTTTAGTGAAACGTATAGCGATAGGATAGTGAAGGAATTCACAGGATAGTGAAGGAAATGAGGTGAACACAGAGAGGCTGATTGAGGTGATGACCTGGGAGGCAGCTTTTCACTGAGACGAGAGAAATCATGAGCTTGTGGAAGACTTAGAGTAGGACAGGGTGAGACAAGATGAGAAATGTGTCATCCACAGCTCGCGATCACCAGTGTCGCGACCATTGGCCCGAGTACACGCTACATAGCACAAACCAGCCTCTGCTCTTGCCACAACATTGAGCTCTATGGAATGTACACAATCAGAACACCAATTAGTTCCACTTCATTATCTTTCTATGTCATGTTTAGGATAGTTACTCACCACAGTCTACATAGGTTCTATTTTATTTCTTATAATTTAAACATTCTGTACACACTCAGAATAAAACTTTTAAAAATTAAATCAGATCTTTGTACCAAACACAAGCATAAATGTAGAAACTTCAGCTTATCCAAAATCTGGCAGCTGCTAAATCTGGCCAAATATCGCACAGATTTAGATTTATAAATGTTATAAATTTATAAAGAGTTATAAATATTAGTAGCACCTGTTGTGACCTCACCCTGCCCAACAAGAGGTGGCTGGGTGCGAATGGGATGCACAATCTGTACGCAGAAAAGTTGCACGGTGCATTGAAATTAAATTCAGATAGACAATCGAGCCACCTTTTTTATTAATACGAGGGATTGAATTATAATGAGGGCTTTAATTTTCCATTACATACTGATCTTCAGATACCATCATGACCAACACACCCAACCACACATCACCAATCCCATGGAGGCTACACTTTCATTTCCAAATTTAGAAACAGAAACACAATGGCAAGAAAGCTCATGACTCCCAATAGCCCCATGGACGAGGTTTGTTGACTTACTTCTCAATGGGTATTAATTACAGGTTCAGAAACCCTCTCGTCTCCTGGCATTTCAATACGGAACCCCTCCTGCTGCCCCACCCACCGAGTCTAAACTCCAGACATTACATTTCATGAAAGGAAATGGGGAGCTAATTACACCGCTCTTATGACCAATCTTTGACTTTGTTTAACGCTATCAAACCTGTTTACCATTGAAGCTATCAAATGCACAATTTGTGCAGCCTCAAAGTAAATCTCATTAAATGCAAATTAGCAAATTAAAGCGAGTGATATAGAAATAAAGAGCTGAACATTTACATCTCAATACTCTTTGACCTGACAGCTCAAGGCAATAATGCACAAAAGGCCAACAAGAACCACCTTGTGATACACTACACTCACCCAGCCAGTTTCATCTCGACCCAGATTTAACTGTTTACGTACTCTGCACAAAAGCAGTTGCTTCTATCAAGTTTCACAATGACAATAGTTTGTGTGTGCAATGCAATGCGGCTGAAATCTGTGCCTCTGGGGCAGGGTGGAGATAGAGAGGCACTAGCGGCTTTAGAGAACAAACACTTTGCCTCTGGGACAGGAGATGAAGCACACCAGGAGTGAGCAAATGAAGCTGAGGATCATGATGCTTTGGGTTTAACGAAACAAAATAAAAGGTGGAAAATGAAACTGGTCGTAAGATTAAGAAGAGCAGTTGTCTTACATGAAGGAATCCTTTGAATGTTAATGGAGAATGTGCAAGAAATTTGGAAACTCAAAGACCTGATTTGTCAGTTGTGGGCGTGAGGTGTGGACAGAAGAAGTGCGTTGCAAAGACAGAAATAAGCAATGTTGGTGATGAAAAGGAGAGAACGTGTGAAGCAACACACACTCTTACACCAACTAAAAGAGTGACACCTTTAGTTTAGTTTAGAGATACAGCTTGGAAACAGGCCCTTTGGCCCACTGAGTCTGTGTCAACCAGCGATCTTCCATATATCAGTTCTGCCCTACATTCTAGGGAGAATTTACAGAAGCCAATTAACCTACAAACCTGTACGTCTTTGGGATGTGGGAGGAAACCGGAGCACCTGGAGAAAACCTCACGGTCACAGGGAGAACGTACAAACTCCATACAGACAGCACCCATAGATCATAAGTTCTTAAGTGAAAGGAGCAGAATTAGGACATTCAGCCCATAAAGTCTACACAAGACTCGTGGCTGATCTTTCTCTCCCTCCTAACCCCATTCTCCTGCCTTCTCCCCATAACCTCTCACACCAGTACTAATCAAGAATTTATCTATCTATGCCTTAAAAATATCCACTGACTTGATCTCCACAGCCTTCTGTGCCAATGAATTCCACAGATTCACCACCCTCTGACTAAAGAAATTCCTCTTCATTTTCCAAAATTAACGTCCTTTAATTCTGAGGCTACGACTTCTAGTTCCAGACTCTCCCACTAGTGGAAACATCCTCTCCACATCCACTCTGTCCAAGCCTTTCACTATTCTGTATGCTTCAATGAGGTCTCCCCCCCCCCCCCCCCGTGAGGCAGCAACTCTGCCGCTCTGCTGCAGTGTCACCTCCCCAACTGGACTTTCCAGGAGCCATGGTAAGGTTAAGGTTGGGATTGAGTGATTCCCCGTAGTACGCTCAGGTCATCAACAGCCTTCACGTGATGAATGTGGGCAGCCTGCATCCATGATATCGGAAAGGATAATCATTGAGAAAAAAAAACATTGTAAATTAAATTCTAGAAAAATAAATGCCTATTATGTTAATTGCCAAATACAATAGAGAGAGGCTCCACTATAATAGTCTATTTGTCGTGTTGGTCAGGAGCAAAAACATAACCAATAGAAGCCACCTCAGAGAGGGTCACACTCAGTCTAAACAACGCTCCACGCTAAACAACACTCCACGCTAAACAACCCTTCATATTCTGTTCATCTGGTGATTCTGTAAATAGGACAATAAAATTAGACTGCCAATCCTGCAACAACAAAAAAAACAAAGTACATGGCATACAAAAACAGTGGGCTAGTTGTAAATGAACAATTTGAGCAAGCAAGGAACACTTGGCTAAACTAATCAATCCACCAGTTGGTAAGAGTCTGTGTGGTTTTGTAACAAAGGCCAAACCCAACACAAGGCTATTTAAACGGATGAGTTAATGCCAGATGAGGACTGCAATACAAATATCAACATAATAAAATGATGGAATCTTTCAAAATGTTGAAACAGCAAAATATAGAACATAGAACGTTACAGCACAGAAACAGGCCGTGCCATTCCCAAACTAAATCTCAAAAGTGAAATCTGCAGAAACAATGGATATGATATCTAATAACAGTTAAACAGAAATAAAGCTTTATATCCTAGTTGGAGAAAACCACCTCACAAATCACACTAAGAGAGCAGGGCTGAACTACTATCGACCTCATTGGTGAAGTTCGGACTATCCTTGATCACACTTTACTGGCTTTACCTTGCATTAATCATTATTCCCTTATCCTGTATCTGTACACTGTGGACGGCTCAATTGTAATCATGTATTGTCTTTCCGCTGACTGGTTAGCACGCAACAAAAGCTTTTCACTGTACCTCGGTACACGTGACAATAAACTAAACTAAACTAAAATCCCATTCATGAATTGTACGTCTTTGTTCCCACATGACAGATTCAGGTTGACATTTGGGAGAACAAAGTTTAACATCTGCCGGGGAGCGTGGCGTGGACTGCAGTCACAAAGTTTTATCAAGGGCACAAGGTGAACTAATCCAAGTGTTTCACAAGTTCATAGGTCATAGGAGCAGAATTGGACCATTTGGCCCATCGAGCCTATTCCGCCATTCAATCATGGCTGATCTATCTTCCCCTCTCAACCCCATTCTCCTGCCTTCTCCCCATAACCCCTGACACCCTTACTAATCGATCTCCACTTTAAAAATACCCAGACTTGGCCTCCACAGCTGTCTGGAGGAGGAAATGGCTACAATGCCAGAAATCCAGAGGCCATCTCTTCAATGGCCTCCCAGCAACATGTCTTCCATTCCTCTCGCTTCCTCAAAGCAGAGAAACAAAGAGATTGTCAGACCCGAGTATTGTGAGCAATTTCAGGCACCATATCTGAGGAAGAATGTGCTGGCTCCGGAGAGGGTCCAGAGGAGGTTTACAAGAATAATCCCAAAAACGAGTGGGTTAACCTATGATGAGCATTTGATGGCACTGGGCCTGTACTCGCTGGAGTTTAGAAGGATGAGGGGGGAACTCATTGAAACTTACAGAATAGTGAAAGGCCTGGACAGAGTGGATGTGGAGAGGATGTTTCCACTGGTGGGAGAGTCTAGGACTAGAGGTCATGGCCTCAGAATTAAAGGACGTACTTTTAGGAAGATGAGGAGCAATTTCTTTGGTCAGAGGGTGGTGAATCTGTGGAATTCTTTACCACAGAAGGCTGTGGAGGCCAAATTAGTGGATATTTTTAAGGCAGAGATAAATAGATTCTTGATTAGTACGGGTGTCAGGGGTTTTGGGGAGAAGGCAGGAGAATGGGGTTAGGAGGGAGAGATGGCTCAGCCATGATTGAATAGCAGAGTGGACTTGATGGGCCGAATGGCCTAATTCTGCTATCACTTAAGATCTTATGACTGGAGGCTAGTTCACACCTCAAACTTTAATAACATGAAGACCTCAGAGAAATAAGGGAAGGTACAAGATTTGCAAAACCTTTGCAATACCTTTTGCTGCAACCAGAGATGCTTGCGTTAGAGAACAATAAATGTACATTTACAAAGAAATGCTCACCAATCTGTACAACTCTGTTACGCTGATTTCTTCAGGATCGACCATACTGAACTCTTTCCTTGGAACCAGATCCAGACCAAGCTGCCTGCAGGGAACAAAACCACATGTAACAGATCGCTGTGCATCAAGGAATTGCAGACGCACGTTTACACAAAAGAACACAGAGTGCTGGAGTAACTCAGCAGGACGGGCAGCATCTGTGGAGAACATAGATAGGTGACGTTTCACAGAGTGCTGGAATAACTCAGCGGGACGGGCAGCATCTGTGGAGAACATGGATAGGTGACGTTTCACAGAGTGCTGGAATAACTCAGCGGGTCAGGCAGCATCTCTGGAGAACATGGATAGGTGATGGTTTGGGTTGTGACCTTTCTACGGACTGTGATAGTTTGCTGGTGTGTAGCAAACATGAATACCTTACTCTATAAATGCAGAAATGAGAGCATTACGGCTGATTTTGGTGGCATGTGAAGTTGTAGGGATAGGGGAGATGCAGAGGGACCATGCACAGGCATCGACTGAGGTGGTTGTATAGTCTATAACTGAAGCTTTGCTGGGAACTAATGCACATCAAAAAAACACTAGTGTAGGAGATGAAACGAGTTCAGATCAAGGTGGAGCTCCGAACAAGCATAAGGTTGGAGAAAGTAGAGGATGAGAGTGCGGGAAACAGAGGATTGGGACAAATTATTCTGGAATTAAGAGAAGGCTCGTGAAAGTTTCATCAGCTGAGGGGCCAAAGCAGGCAGAGGCAGACAGATTTTCACCTGTGTAACCACTGACAATACAGCCTGTTGTGCGGCAGTAGGTATTTCAACAAAGACTACGAATCAGAGGGAGAATCCAAACTCAGCAATAAATAAGATGTTGAAACTGTGGACTGTCAGGTTCAACCAAGGGCACTGGCACCAGGAGGAAACAGAGTTTGTGAAATCCTTCTCAGTGTATCAATGGAGGAGGTTAGAGTTCCTCAAAGACTGGAATTCATCAGGCAAATAAAACTGACTTGGGTGTACAAGCTGCTGATCCCGAAGATGACTGTAGCATTGCTGGGAATTCTGAACTGACAGGACTCTCTATTGCTCTGTAAATGTAAATTAAAATGAACTGCAGGGGTGTTCTCCAGTGTTAGATTTCATCGCACAACTCTTCCGCTACTCCTGGGTGAAGGGATCATTTCATGGCACTGCCAGTTTGGACGGGCTGATGCCAGTTTGATGTGTTGCAGCTTTTCAATTAGGCCCAGATGGCCAGATGCACGGCCTTGGCAATTCCACAACCCTTTAAAATGAGGAGAGAACAGATGCTCTGGCCCACAGTCCTAACATTTAAAAGTACCGCAATGAAGCACGACGTTCAATGCAACAGATTGGCTTTGGGCCACTGTGAACCACAGCATGGGTCATCATACGAGGCACAGAACAAATGTCAGATCAATGGCTGCATCACAACTAAAGTGGAAATCAAACTTTACAAACAACAAACCTTGATTTGGCAGGTGTAAACTGACAACATTGCCTGTGGAACATGCAGCATTTTCTGACAGAACTCGGCATTGAAGCAAAGTTCAGCCATGGCTTGTGAGGCAGATGAACAGGTTTTAAAGACGTGACTGTGCAGCATGTTCAATCCGAGCCTTTCAATGCAGCGTTTGTGTTTCACCAATCACCACTGAGTCAAGTAAAAGTTATTTGGTGAACTGGCATAAGGGTCATTTAGCAATCTTCCTTTCTCCATTAACTGCGAGACTGGAATCTATATTCACACTGCCATCCCTTGAAACGCGGCCAAGTTACAAATACAAATATTGTTGGCAGTCTCAGGCCATTAATTTATGGGGATGAAAGTTTCAAATCAAAAGCTACTCTACATTTAAATTTCTGAAACTCCTCCACAGGTAACAAGGCAAACATTCAGAAATATACCTGGACATGAAGATGAAACCAGGGATGTGAAGAGAGACCATTGTTTCCAGGGCTAAGATAATGTCATGGACCTCTTCGGATGGATCACCTTGTTGTGGTGAAGAGGCTTGCGTGCCCCCATGATGCCGAGAGCGATGCCGTTGGAAGCTCTAGCTTCTGGTAGGGCCACCCATGGCGATACGGTCGAGGATGAGGGTCCAGACTAAGAACGATCTAACGTACAAGACCTCAACGGCGGACAAAGTTATCTTGAACTCAACGGCTGTGAAGGCGGATGAAGGCTTTAACAGATCTATCAGCTCCAATCGTCTTGGATCCCTTGCCATTGGAATTAGTTGATTGATTTGTGAAGGACCGTGTGTTTCTTGGAATGCAACATCAAGTACACGTTAAATGAACACACACACACACGCTTCTTCGTTCTGACATCGGAACGTAGGCCATCGTTCTCGACCTCGAGAGATAGCCACGACTCGACGACGTGTCATGGAGGCTTTCGGGATCATTAAGAGATTTGTTAGTGAGCACAGGTATTACGTCTGGGTGAATTGTTATTACAAAGTTATTGACTTGAATTGGCGACTAATAATGAAGGAGGTGGCATCAAATGATTTGCTAGAGGGAATAGCTGAAGTAGAGGCCACTATCATTTAATGGAATCACAGATTTAATGTTTTCATTACACAACCGTTGAGATGGTCTGAGACCGTGGGATTAGGTTTGGATTCATCCAGTAAGCCACTGGCTCAGATATTAACAACTCTATTACCTCTATCTGTACAGTAAATACCTGTTTCTATGAGACCACATGCAGGCCACCTCAGGAAAGTAACACGTGACCAAAAACAGCAAAGATTAACAGTCCCGAAAACAAAAAAATACTTAGTTTAAGAAGTCACTACATTGAATTTGCAACATGATGCAGGTCAATGGAGGTAGAAGAGACGGCAGATGCTGGGAATCTGTAACAGGTCAGGCAGCATCTGTGGAGGGAAATGGACAGGTGACGTATTGTGTCAGGAAATTTCCATGCCAAGCATTCGGCACACTCATGAAAAACATTCTAAATAGCAATGTAAAGAAAGCTTTCTGTTGTAATACAGATGCTGGGATTGCTCTGTCCGCTGATATTTCCACTCTCAAGAGGTAGAGTAATGAAAGGTCTAGTGTTCCAACACCAGTCACCAGCGAGGATAGCGAGTAAAGGTCCAGTGTTCCATCTCCAGTCACCAGCGAGGATAGTGAGTAAAGGTCCAGTGTTCCATCTCCAGTCAGTGCGGTGTCCTCCACCAGCGAGGATAGTGAGTAAAGGTCCAGTGTTCCATCACCAGTCAGTGCGGTGTCCTCCACCAGCGAGGATAGTGAGTAGAGGTCCAGTGTTCCATCACCAGTCAGTGCGGTGTCCTCCACCAGCGAGGATAGTGAGTAAAGGTCCAGTGTTCCATCTCCAGTCAGTGCGGTGTCCTCCACCAGCGAGGATAGTGAGTAAAGGTCCAGTGTTCCATCACCAGTCAGTGCAGTGTCCTCCACCAGCGAGGATAGCCATCGGGATATCACATTCAAATGCCAATTCTTCTCGAGAAGGGTCCCGACCCAAAACATCACTTGTCCAACCTCTACAGATGTGCCATGCAGAGCATTTTATCAGGATGCATCACAGCTTGGTTTGGGAACACCACAAGACATTGCAGAGAATTGTGGACACAGCCCAGACCATCACACAAAATAGCCTCCATTCCATCGAGGGTCTCAACCCGAAACATCACCCCTTCCTCTCCAGAGATGCTGCCTGTCCCGCTGAGTTACACCAGCTTTTTGTGTCTATCTCCCTTCCATCGACTCCATCTACACCTCCAGCCTCCAGATTCAGGGACAGTTTCTTCCCAGCTGTTATCAGGCAACTGAACCATCCTACCACAACTAGAGAGCAATTCTAAACCTCTATCTACCTGATTAGAGACACTCGAACTATCCTTGATCGGACTTTACTGGCTTTATCTGCATTAAACATTATCCACGTTATTCCCTTTATCATGTATCTATACACTGTGGATGGCTCGATTGTAATCATGTATTGTCTTTCCGCTGACTGGATAGCACGCAACAAAAGCTTTTCACTGTACCTCGGTACACGTGACAATAAACTAAACTCAACTCAATCCCACAGATGTTGCCTGACCCACTGAGTTCCTCCAGCACTGTTTTGCACTCAAGGTGACAGCTTCTTGCATCTTCAAGATGATTTATACCTGACAGTTGTTGCCAGAATAGTTTATCTGAATCTTTCTCACTCGAGATTTTTCAGCCCTGTAATCCCATCTCTATTCCTACTATCTCTCTTTTCCTACTATCTCTCTCTCTCTCTCTCTCTCTCTTTCATGATTTATATTAAAATTTCCCATCTCAACAGCAAGCACTGATGACATTTCCAGTATAATATAGTGATTATGTTTATCTTTATTTTAGAATGACTGGAAAATCGACACACAATGACAGCAAAATGCAAAGAGAAAACCAGAAGCTAGTGCACTTTCCACATACCAAGGGCACCTCAAATGCTGCAGATATGACAAATTACTGTCGGACTGTAGTCACTCTTACACAGACAGACAGACGGCAGCAAATCTGTGCACAACGACTCACGGACAGCAATGAGGTAAACAACGGGTTAATTTGCTTGAGGGATAAATATAGACCGGTAAATGCTGAGGATAGAAGTTTCACATCGTATTTGAAAGGCAGAACTGTACATATACAGCCAATAGATTGTGTGACCCAACATAACATGAAACCACAGTCTTCGGTCTCAGTAGTGACAGTGCTGCCAGTAAGTGAAGTCATGAACAGAATGACTTCATTGTGGATCATAAGGCCATAGTAGAAACAGGGCATTCAGCCCATTGAGTTTACCCTGCCATTCAATCATGGCTGATCTATCTCTCCCTCCTAACCCCATTCTCCTGCCTTCTCCACATAACCTCTGACACCCGTACTGATCAAGAATCTATGTATCTTTGCCTTAAATATATCCACTGACTTGGCCTCCACAGCCGTGTGTGGCAAAGTATTCCACAGATTCACCACCCTCTGGCTAAACCAATTTCTCCTCATCTCCTTCCTAAAGGAACGTCCTTTAACTCTGAGGCTGTGACCTCTGGTCCTATACATCATCAGTGTATCTACTGTATATTGCAGCACCCGTAAATGCGGAGTCTCTACCTCAAAGATTGTATCGGGAGGATGGTGATCATCAAAGAAGGTTCTGGAAGGGGCGCCGCTCAGTCTCGCCAGAATAACACCCAGGGTCAAGTTACAAGGTTGCATAAACTTGGGTAGCACACACTATGTTTTAAGAAATTAAGATCATAAGACCATCAGTGATAGGAATCGAATTAGGCCATTCGGCCCATCAAGTCTACTCCGCCATTCAATCATGGCTAATCTATCTCTCTCTCTCAACCCCATTCTCCTGCCTTCTCCCCATAACCCCTGACGCCCGTACCATTAAGCATTAATCTATTCAAGGAACTTGAAAAGCCTAATGTATTGACAGAAAGTTACTGTACAAAAGTAATCCCACATGTTCATGGTCGTCTGAGAAAATCTCCCAGTGATTCAGACCAAAGCCACTTGTGGTTTGACAGAGTGACAGAGTGACAGAGTGACAGAGTGACAGAGTGACAGAGTGACAGGGCAGTCTGGGGACGGCAGTGGAGTGTTTCATCTTGCCAGCACAATACTGAGTTGGTGTCACAGCAGCATCAAGGAACATTTACTAAGTGGACTGAGATTATAGTTGAAGATGGACATAAAGTGCTGGAGTAACTCAGCGGGACAGGCAGCATCTCTGGAGAGAAGGAATGGGTGACTTTTCGGGTCAAGACTAAACTAAATCAGCAATTAAAGTAGTTCTTCAGACTAGTGATTATAGTTGGTGGGAGGAGGAGAGGTCGGGGAGAGGGTAGTATTGGGAGGCCATGTTACTTTTTTTTTTAAACTTTTTTTTTGGTTTGTGCAGGAGTAGGCCATTCAGCCCTTCGAGCCAGCACCGCCATTCAGTGCGATCATGGCTGATCACTCTCAATCAGTACCCCGTTCCTGCCTTCTCCCCATACCCCCTCACTCCGCTATCCTCAAGAGCTCTATCCAGCTCTCTCTTGAAAGCATCCAACGAACTGGCCTCCACTGCCTTCTGAGGCAGAGAATTGCACACCTTCACCACTCTCTGACTGAAAAAGTTCTTCCTCATCTCCGTTCTAAATGGCCAACCCCTTATTCTTAAACTGTGGCCCCTTGTTCTGGACTCCCCCAACATTGGGAACATGTTTCCTGCCTCTAATGTGTCCAATCCCCTAATTATCTTATATGTTTCAATAAGATCCCCCCTCATTCCTTTAAATTCCAGTGTATACAAGCCTAATTGCTCCAGCCTTTCAACATACGACAGCCCCGCAATTCCGGGAATTAACTTAGTGAACCTACGCTGCACGCCCTCAATAGCAAGAATATCCTTCCTCAAATTTGGAGACCAAAACTGCACACAGTACTCCAGGTGCGGTCTCACCAGGGCCCGGTACAACTGTAGAAGGACCTCTTTGCTCCTATACTCAACTCCTCTTGTTATGAAGGCCAACATTCCATTGGCTTTCTTCACTGCCTGCTGTACCTGCATGTTTCCTTTCAGTGACTGATGCACTAGGACACCCAGATCTCGTTGAACACCCCCTCTTCCTAACTTTACACCATTCAGATAATAATCTGCCTTTCTATTCTTACTTCCAAAGTGAATAACCTCACACTTATCTACATTAAACTGCATCTGCCATGTATCCGCCCACTCACACAACCTGTCCAAGTCACCCTGCAGCCTTATTGCATCTTCCTCACAATTCACACTACCCCCCAGCTTAGTATCATCTGCAAATTTGCTAATGGTACTTTTATCCCTTCATCTAAGTCATTAATGTATATCGTAAATAGCTGGGGTCCCAGCACCGAACCTTGCGGTACCCCACTGGTCACTGCCTACCATTCCGAAAGGGACCCATTTATCCCCACTCTTTTCTTTCTGTCTGTCAACCAATTTTCTATCCATGTCAGTACCCTACCCCCAATACCATGTGCTCTAATTTTGCCCACTAATCTCCTATGTGGGACCTTGTCGAAGGCTTTCTGAAAGTCGAGGTACACCACATCCACTGACTCTCCCCTGTCAATTTTCCTAGTTACATCCTCAAAAAATTCCAGTAGATTTGTCAAGCATGATTTCCCCTTCGTAAATCCATGCTGACTCGGAATGATCCTGTTACTGCTATCCAAATGCTCAGCAATTTCGTCTTTTATAATTGACTCCAGCATCTTCCCCACCACTGATGTCAGACTAACTGGTCTATAATCACCCGTTTTCTCTCTCCCTCCTTTCTTAAAAAGTGGGATAACATTTGCTATCCTCCAATCCACAGGAACTGATCCTGAATCTATAGAACATTGAAAAATGATCTCCAATGCTTCCACTATTTCTAGAGCCATCTCCTTAAGTACCCTGGGATGCAGACCATCAGGCCCTGGGGATTTATCAGCCTTGAGTCCCATCAGTCTACCCAAAACCATTTCCTGCCTAATGTGGATTTCCTTCAGTTCCTCCATCACCCTAGGTTCTCCGGCCTCTAGAACATTTGGGAGATTGTGTGTATCTTCCTCAGTAAAGACAGATCCAAAGTAACGGTTTAACTCGTCTGCCATTTCTTTGTTCCCCATAATAAATTCCCCTGCTTCTGTCTTCAAGGGACCCACATTTGCCTTGACTATTTTTTTTCTCTTCACGTACCTAAAAAAACTTTTGCTATCCTCCTTTATATTATTGGCTAGTTTACCTTCGTACCTCATCTTTTCTCCCCGTATTGCCTTTTTAGTTAACTTTTGTTGCTCTTTAAAAGAGTCCCAATCCTCTGTCTTCCCATTCTTCTTTGCTATGTTATACTTCCTCTCCTTAATTTTTATGCTGTCCTTGACTTCCCTTGTCAGCCACGGGTGTCTCTTACTCCCCTTAGAGTCTTTCCGCCTCTTTGGGATAAATTGATCCTGGAACCTCTGCATTATTCCCAGGAATACCTGCCATTGCTGTTCTACCGTCTTCCCTGCTAGGGCCTCCTTCCAGTCAATTTTGGCCAGCTCCTGCCTCATGCCTCTGTAATCCCCTTTGCTATACTGTAATACTGACACTTCCGATTTTCCCTTCTGCCTTTCCATTTGCAGAGTAAAACTTATCATGTTGTGATCACTGCCTCCTAATGGCTCTTTTACCTCTAGTCCCCTTATCAGATCAGGATCATTACACAACACTAAATCCAGAATTGCCTTCTCCCTGGTAGGCTCCAGTACAAGCTGTTCTAAGAATCCATCTCGAAGGCACTCTACAAACTCTTTTTCCTGGGGTCCATTTCCAACCAGATTTTCCCAGTCTACCTGCATGTTGAAATCTCCCATAACCACCGTAGCATTACATTTGTGACACGCCAATTTTATCTCCTGATTCAACTTGCACCCTATGTCGAGGCTACTGTTTGGGGGCCTATAGATAACTCCCATTAGGGTCTTTTTACCCTTACAATTCCTCATTTCTATCCATACTGATTCAACATCTCCTGATTCTATGTCACCCCTTGCAAGGGAATGAATATCATTCCTTACCAGCAGAGCAACCCCACCCCCTCTGCCCACCTGTCTGTCTTTTCTATACATTGTGTACCCCTGAATATTCAGTTCCCAGCCCTGGTCCTCTTGTAGCCATGTCTCAGTGATCCCTACAACATCATACTTGCCCATGACTAACAGAGCCTCAAGCTCATCCACTTTATTTTTTATACTACGCGCATTTAAGTACAACACTTTAACTTCTGTATTTACCTCCCCTCTCACATCGGTCACAAATGGCCCTGCCCTTAATCTCTTTTCCCCTCTAGAACTTCTGTTCCCATTCTTCTGAGAGTCTTCTGCAATATCTCCTGTATTCCCTTTAACCTCATCTTCATATTCCCAATTTGTTAACCCCTCCCCCCCACTACTTAGTTTAAAGCCACAGGTGTCGCACTAGCAAACCTGCCTGCCAGAATGTTTGTCCCCCTGCTGTTAAGATGTAACCCGTCCCTTTTGTACAAGTCACCCCTAGCCCAGAAGAGATCCCAGTGGTCCAGAAATCTAAATCCCTGCTCTCTGCACCAGCCCCTCAGCCATAAATTCATACCCTCTATCTCTCTGTTCCTGGCCTCACCAGCACGAGGTACCGGTAGCAGTCCAGAGATAACCACCTTCGACGTCCTACTTCTCAGTCTTTTTCCTAACTCTCTAAACTCCCGCTGTAGCACCTCCTTCCTCTTCCGCCCGACGTCATTCGTGCCCACGTGCACAACGACTTCAGGTTGAGCGCCTTCCCTCACTAGGATTTTCTGAAGCCGGTCCGTGATGTGCTGAACCCTGGCACCAGGGAGGCAACAGACCATCCTCAAGTCCCTCCTGCTGCCACAGAATCTTCTGTCCGTCCCTCGGACGATGGAGTCACCCACCACTACGGCTCTTCCTGACTTCGGTCTCCCCTGTCGAGTATCCTTGCCAACAGGTCCGCCACTCGGACTGGAAACGTCTTCTGCCCCGACAGTTCCCAAGAGGGTATACCTATTTGCAATAGGCACAGCCACTGGGGTCTCCTGTAGTCCACGTCCACGTCCACTCCCCCCTGAAAGTCTCCCACCTTCGCTCGACCTGGACCCTTGGCGTGACAGCCTCACAATAGGTCCTGTCGAGGAAACTTTCGCATTCCCGGATGGCCCTGAGGTCATCCAACTGCCTCTCCAACTCCACCACACGTCCATTCAGGAGCTGCACCTGGACACAGTTCTTGCAGGTGTAGCTCCCAGAAGCTCCAGCGACGTCCCTATCTTGCCACATCCTGCAGGAAACACACTGCACCAACTTTTCCGCCATTACTTTGTGTCTATAAACAGTTCAGGCTTAAAACAATTGTAACCTCCTCACCGAAGACTCGCAGCCAAAGACTCGCACTTCCCTCACTGGGCTGCACCCTTTTGCAAGTCTTGCTTATATCACCAATTAAATTGCCTGATTGTCCAATTTACCAGACTTCTCACTTAAATGATCAACCAATCCACGTATTCTCTTCTAACTGACTTATTACACTGTAATTGCCACTCACTTTCAGCCAACGGTGGTCTTCTCTCCAACTTCCCAACCTTTACAGACTGATTAACAGTGCCCTATTGGCGCTCTTTTTAAACTGCCGTTCCTACCACTATTAGCAGGTACTTACTTTCAGCCAATGGTCGTCCTCTCTCCAACTTCCCGACCTTTACAGACTGAACCTGGCCTCTCTCTCCTTTGGTGCAGTGGGACATCAGAGGCTTGGAGCGCCCACCAGGTGAATCAGAGGGAACATAGGGCTGGAGGGCCAGGAGATATTGGGGTATCAGGGCTGAGGCTTCCAGGGTGAAATCAGTAGGTGGGGGAGGTTTAGCTGGTCCGATAAGGGACAGGGAGGGACCCCGATTCAGAACCAAGCTCGTCGCTACCAGTTCCTGAGGTTCCTACAATGCTCTGAAAGGTCGGCGTGGGCTCCATGGGCCGAAGGGTTTGTTTCCTATTCCTAAACAAGGTCCGATTCAGGGGTCACACCAGACACACCACTGTGACTCACACCCAAGGACTGCATCAGATGTCCTGAGGGACACAAAATGACCCATGAACCATCAGCATCTTGTTTCACTTCCTTTGTGACCAGCTGTAGCAGGGACTGTACAATGGCACCAAAACACCACCTCCTGCATGCGGACTCTGTACCTGCTCTGTGCACTCTGTACCAACCTGGGGAATGTGCTTATGTACGGTGGTAGTCTTGCCAATCTGTATGTAAAAAGAGTATGTCACTGTACCTTGGTACATGTGATGAATAAACTATTGAACCACCATGTGTGCTGATGGAAACGATGTGATCACAATTGCAGGTCCCTGCACTGCTGAGAAAGGATTCCAATCTTCAAACCAGGCCACCCAGTCAATTCATACACTGCTGATTTAGTTTAGAGACACAGGCCATTTGGCCCATTGAGTCCATGCCGACCAGCGATCAGCCTGTACACCAGGGGTTCCCAACCTTTTTTGTCCCGTTTACCCTTTTGCAACTTTTCGAAATAAAATTTACCCCCACCCTGTTTTGTTCAGTAATTTGCGTTTACACTTCTATCATAATAAAGCAACCGGCAAAGGGGAAATTCAAAAATACTGTTTTTAAACATTATTATTTTAAGTTCAAATAACAATAATAATAGCGTATAATAATGTTATCTCACTTATTTGTGAACAACTATTGATGAACAGATGGAAATACTAGAACCAAACACAAATCCAGAATCAACAAACGTACCCCCTGGGGGTAGATTTACCCCAGGTTGGGAACCCTTGCTGCACACTGGGGGTGATTTACACACTGGGGGTAGATCTGATCTACACACTGGGGGTAGATTTACCCCAGGTTGGGAACCCTTCCTCCACACTAATTCACTGCTACTCATTAGAGGCGATTTGCAGAAGCCAATTAACCTACAAACCTGGTATTTATTCACAAAATGCTGGAGTAACTCAGCAGGTCAGGCGGCATCTTAGGAGAGAAGGAGTGGGTGACGTTTCGGGTCGAGACCCTTCTTCAGATTACAAACCTACAAACCTGCACGTCTTTCAAGTGTGGGATGAAACCGGAGCACCCGGAGAAAACCCACGCGGTCACAGGCAGAACGTACAAATTCCATGAAGCCAGCACCCGTAGTTAGGATCAAACCCAGGTCTCTGGCACTGTGATGCAGCAGCTCTACCCGCTGCGCCACTGTGCCGTAAAATGCCATTTGCCAGAATATTGGACAAATTTAAATTTCACAACAGAAACCAAGGGATTGGGAACTTTGAGATTTCAGGTGAATATCTGAGCAAACTCGTGAGACCCAGTGGTCTGAGATCTCCCATCCCTTGTTGCCAAGAGAGTTTTGTCTTTTTTTCGCCACTTTCTGCCCAGTTAATCATTTCTAACATACAAACAAGTCTAAACAAATATGCTGCCCTTGCATCATTTTCAGCCTTTGCTCTGGGGAGGTTTGCAAACGTTTTAATGTACACACTGCAACTGCGATAGAATGCGAACTGTTAATTGTCCCAGATGTAATAAACGAGCAAAAGGGCTTTGCCTACAAGTAACAGAAGGGATGCGTGACCAATTATGACACAAATGCATCTGAAAAATTGGGGATGAAACATTTTCATAAATTTAGACCAATTTCCCGCCTCAGTGAGTGGGACGGCCAAGGAGATTGGAACGGAGGACTTCTGTGGGATCCATGTATTGTGGTTGATGAATACGCTATTATCTTAATCAGCTTAATGACATTTCTCATTATAGATTGGCTTTGGTTAACTTTCCATGCTACATGTCACAGCCAATAACATGCTAATTTAGCTCTGTGAACAAGCCAAGTGCTGGAGGTCACAGTTCACCGTCTGTGGAAAGCAGAATTCCTGATTGAAATGTTCGTGACTGAACGTACAATTGCACTGAGGCCGGGGCGGGTGTTCTGCCAGAGTGGAGAGCCCAGCACCAGCAAATATTCTTCTGCTTTAGACTTTAACAGGTCACCGGAGTAACAAAGACAAGTTGGTGATGCAGAGACCAAGTCTCACGCCAGACATCAATCAGGTTTGTACAGACTCAGAGCCCATCTCCCACACAGGGCAGCGCGATGGCACAACGGGTAGAGCTGCTTCCTCACAACGCCAGAGGCCCGGGTTCGATCCTGACTACGGGTGCTGTCTGTATAGAGTTTGGGCTGATTCTGATCTGGTCTCCCACAAATGTATTCATTCAAATCCAGAAGAGAAAATGACAGGAATCTGTTGGCAGGTTGGAACTGTGCGTAAGATTTCGATGGCTTTGGATTCCCAAAACATTTATGAAGCCATCGTTCTCAGGTTTTGGGTAACACTCTGAGCTGCATCATTGCCATGAGAATCCTGCACCGTATAAAGACTCCCAGCTGCATGACTGCCCTATGAATCCTGCACCGTACAAAGGCTCCCAGCTGCAAGACTGCCGAGATCCCTGCACCGTCGCAAGGCTCCCAGCTGCATCACTGCCCTGTTGCAATGAGGTTTGGAACTGCCAGTCACACCTTCTGCCATTCGGATGTCAGTGACAATGACCTAAACATCGATCACCTTCCCTCCACCAATGTTACACATTTAAAAACCTCACCCACCACCTACAGTTTTCACCACCTGACTCCCCAAATAGGCTCACTCGGCAAAAGGAAACGCAAGTTAATTTGGTAAATTTCCCCGGTGTGGGACGAATAAAGGAATGAATATATATATATATATATATATAGTTCAATTAAAAAATATATATATATTTTCAATTACGTCAATCAGGACACACAACATTAGAGGTTGAATTTGGGGAAATTACTAGGCATGCAAGTGGAAAAGAGTCAAATTAATAACAGCAGCAGAATTAATCCAATCTATGATTGTGTCACCTCACCTTAGTACAGTCTGTCCCTGCACTCCAGCACGTTCTGTAACCTCTTCATCAACTTACCTGATAGCACAAATTTTACAAAAAAGGCAAGAAAAAAATTCAATCGGAATCAAATGGTTTCCTTTAAAAATCAATACTTTGCTGTCAACTGCACCTCCGCCAAACAGCAGCCTCATAATCTGCAACAGAAGTTATTTTTGAGCACCAGGGCTGTGTGGGAAAGGATGTGCTGGAGTAACTCAGCGGGTCAGGCAGCATCTGTGGAGAACATGCATGGGACGGAGCCTAACCACACATGTGCGATCACTGAATGTTCTGCCGCTACAGCTTGGGATCTGCTCTGACGCTGGCCGCCATTCTAGTCGATCCACGGCCCTCTGGGTTGGTCAGCAGGGCTGTGATCTCACTTCCTCCACACATCTGCCACAAGGCTCTGCATGTGGGACCAACCTCCACGGTTCCCAGTCTGTCCCCGAGTGTCCGCTGCAGTGACATTCACCTGTCTACTGATGGGCAACGCTTATGGTGACCTGGTCCCGGTCACCTCTGCACCGGGCACCACGCTGTGGGATGCGGCCAATAATGTGCAGCGGGGATGTGCATGAACTGGCAGCTCACAGCTGGCATGCAGCATGCATGGGATGCATTGGCCAGAGATAACCATGCAGCATGAATGGGATGCATTGGTCAGAGATAACCATGCAGCATGAATGGGATGCATTGCCCAGAGATAACCATGCAGCATGCATTGGCCAAAGATGACCCTGCAGCATGCATTGGATGCATTGGTCAGAGATAACCATGCAGCATGAATGGGATGCATTGCCCAGAGATAACCATGCAGCTTGCATTGGCCAGAGATAACCATGCAGCATGCATTGGCCAGCGGTAAACATGCAGCGTGCATTGGCCAGAGATAACCATGCAGCGTGCATTGGCCAGAGATAACCATGCAGCATGCATTGGCCAGCGGTAACCATGCAGCGTGCATTGGCCAGAGATAACCATGCAGCGTGCATTGGCCAGAGATAACCATGCAGCATGCATTGGCCAGAGATAACCATGCGGCGTACATGGGGAACATTGGCCAGAGATAACCATGCAGCATGCATGGGGAGCATTGACCAGAGATAACCATGCACTGAATTGCCAAGGTGTCTCTCAGGAACAATGATGTGCAATGCCAGAACATTTACGTTTCCTTTCCAATTATAAAACCATAATTAATATAAAGCAACCAAACACAGCATCCCAAAGCAAACAAATGAAAGATAAATGGTGATGCATGGTGAATGATTTGGCCGTTGCTGCACAAAGTGACAGCACCATCTGTAACATGAGCAGTTTGCAATGGGAGCAGAGTCTGATACAAGGTGCCCAACTCTCCAAACGAGAATAAATCACAGATAATTACAAACACAAGCTGAATTATTAAATATTATTTCATTAAATACACCCCAATTATGGGGCCCACTAACTGAATTTTACTTAACTGAAAGAAAAACCTGTTACATGTTGCGGCCAAATAATGTTCCATGTTGGAAGCTGTCTTCGGGCTACAGAAGGCGTTGCATTACTGACCTTCTCTCTCTCTTTAACATTCTGATTTGGCACTGACTTACAAATGCTTTATAACTTAACTCTGACCATTCAAGAACCAATTGCCATGTTCAATGATAATTATTTTAAAAGCAATCTTAGGACTTCTCACGAACTCAACCTGCACTAACCCATTGGTTTGACAGGAGGGGTGAGAAACAGTCTCTGTAATTACCTATGGCCCAAAGATAAGTTAAACAAACACCATTCTGGTACATCTAGTCCCAAGATCATACACCCCAGAATAGAATGAGTAAAAGTAGATAAATGTCCAGAACCTGATCAAGCATATCCAAGAACTTTGTAGGAAGCAAGAAAATAAATTATAGGATGTGTAGGAAAGAACTGCAGATGCTGGTTTACACTAAACACAGACACAAAATGCAGGAGTAACTCAGCGTGTCAGGCAGCATCTCTGGAGAGAAGGAATGGGTGACATTTCGGGAGACCCATTCTTCAGACTGAGAGTCATCCATTCCTTCTCTCCAATTAAATTATAGGAGTCCTGGGCAAAATATACCAATCATTGTTAGGACAAGAGGACACGGGTTTAAAGTGAGAGGGGATAGATTCAATTGGAACCCGCGGACAACGTTTTCACACAGAGGATGGTGGGTGTATGGAACGAGCTGCCAGAGGAGGTAGTTGAGGCATGTACTTTATTAACATTTAAAAGACATTTGGACAGGTACATGGATAGGAATTGTTTAGAGGGATATGGGCCAAACGTGGGCAGGTGGGACCAGTGAAGGGGAGGTGTAGGTCAGGGTCTGGAGTATGGCAGCATGTGTAGTCTCCAGTGAAGCAGACACAACAACATGTTGCCACCACAGGCAGCGACTGCTCGGGTCTGTGGAGACGCCAACTCCTGAACACAGTGAGGACGGAACCAGAAACCTGGGAGATCAGAATGACCAGCTTCCTCCTGCACTGGTCCTGTGTTAAACTACCACAGGCCTTGTGCTAGTGTATAACCATTGCTGGGCAACATGGGTCTGATACAGGTCGGCACGATCTAGTAACTGGAATCGTGTAACATTTCAGAGTTTACACCATCAGTGCAATGTGGGGAATACAACTATTCCAAGAATGGTGATCAATAGCCTAGAGGAGGGCTCTTTCATACGGATATCTGAATCCTTCTTGATGTGACTTTGTGGTAAACATCCAGGTTTTAGAGGATGTGCTGCATCGTGATGTAAAACAAGTTAAAACCAAGAGTCGCCTGAGATGCAATACTAAAACAAATAAAAGGACACTATCAACCACATCTAACAGTGTCTGACCAACACCTGGCTGATAATCAAACTGATTAAAATAACCGTGTGCCGTGATATTTGAGAACTTCTGCCTGTCCGGTTTGGTGTCTATGGTCGACACCCTGGATGGGCATGAATCAGAGACCAGGAATTACATGGGTCAGTCAGTCCCAGTCTCCCCACACAGCTGGTGTGAACGTCTGCACATCTTCACCACAACAACAATGATGCCCCTCAGTTCCCACCCATCACCTGTGACTGTTTAACCGACTAAAGGGCAGCGTGCAGCAGCTGCTGGGAGTCGGCACAAAGCCCCCCCACCCCACCACAGCCCCCCCACCCCTACCGCAGCCCCGTCCCCCCCCCACCCCAGCCTCCCCCACCCCAGCCCCCCCCACCACCACAGCCCCCCCAACGCAACCCCTCCACCGCAGCCCCCCCACCCCCACCACAGCCCTCCCCACCCCCACCACAGCTGCCCCCCACCCCACCCACCCACCACAGCCCCCCCCACCCACCACAGCCCCACCCACCCACCACAGCCCCACCCACCCCCACCACAGCCCCCCCCCCCCCCCCCCACCCCACCTTGACGATGCTAGTTACAACAGTGGACCACAAACCGGCTCAGATGTTCTCAAGTCCTGCTTTATTTTAATGAAAATCTAGAAGCCGCACATACTGGAAATCCAGAATAAAAATCTGTTCTCACTTTCATATGTGCATCTCTCCGTCTTCCTTCCCCAAAATTGCCAACCAAGAATTGCCACTATTTGCGGGACACTTGGCAAAAGTGGTGCAGAAATGTCCTCAGGACACCAGCCACCGAAAGCAGAATCTCAGCAGTCCGCGAGTCCACTCCGGCACGAAGTAAACATGACACACTGAACACAGCCAACACCAAACCGCCCGGCAAAGGGTGCTCTTGCTTTTATCATTTTTAAGGTACATATTCATTACACTGTCTATGCCAACCTCCCTGTCATAGTGCAGAAGCAAGGAACTGCAGCTAGATGCTGGTTTACAAAAGAAGACAGAGTGCTGAAGTAACTCAGCGGGTCAGGCAGCATCTGTGGAGAATATGGATAGGTGACGTGTCGGGATGGGACCTGCCTTCAGACTGAATGCAGGGGTGGGAGGAAAGAAAGCTGGAAGAATGGAGTGTCTGTAGAATATTACTTTCCCGTTTGTTTTTGCACATGATTATAGACAGTGTAGACCATCCAACCTCAAACACACCACAGGAGCCGGGCTGGCGGGCGGACGGGCTGGCTGGCGGGCGGACGGGCTGGCTGGCGGGCGGAAGGGCTGGCGGGCGGGCGGGCGGACAGGCGGGCGTGCGGGTTGGCGGACGGGCTGGCAGGCGGGCAGACTGGCTGGCAGGCGGGCGGGCTGGCTGGCGGGCGGGCGGAAGGGCTGGCTGGCGGGCGGGCGAACGGGTTGGCAGGTGGGCGGATGGGCTGACAGGCGGGCGGAAGGGCTGGCTGGCGGGCGGGCGGACTGGCTGGCGGGCGGACAGGCTGGCGGGCGGGCGTGCGGGCAGACGGTGCTTACTCGTTGCCCCAGTCCAGCCGGGCAGTGAGGTGCCTCTTGACATCCTTCATCCTGTCGTGGGTCAGGTGCCCGACCAGGACCTGCTGGCGGAGATCCAACAGCTCGTTCATGACGTGCCTCAGCCGGTGGAACAAGTCCCCTTCATTCTTCTGCCAAAGGGAGAGAGGAGATAAAGAACTTTGTACGTCTTAGCAAAATTATGTTCTTTAGTTTTAGTACAGCGCAGTGAGATACAGCGCGGAAACATGCCCTTCGGCCCACCGAGTCCATGCCGACCAGCGATCCCCATACACTAGCTCTATCCTACACACACTAGGGACAATTTACAATTTTACCAAAGCCAATTAACCTACAAACCTGTACGTTTTTGGAGTGTAGGAGGAAACCGGCGAACCCAGAGAAAACTGATGCAGTCACGGGGAGAACGTACAAACTCCGTGCAGACAGCACCCGTGGTCAGGATCAAACCCGGGTCTCTGGCATTGAGAGGCAGCAACTCTACCGCTGCGCCAACATGCCGCCCAAGTTCTTTCATAAAGGTGTAGGAAGGAACTGCAGATGCTGGTTTACACTGAAGATAGACACAAAATGCTGGAGTAACTCAGCAGGACAGGCAGCATCTCTGGAGAGAGGGAATGGGTCAGACTGAAGATGGGGCGAGACCTGAAACGTCACCCATTCTTTCAATGAGAATCTATGCTATTAGCTGGTATAGTCAATTAGAGATATTATATTTTGTTGTAGTAAAGATGGTTTCTTTTGTTGTTTTAGCTAATATAAAATGGATGCTTATTTTAGTGGAAAGCAGTAAGATGGATGCTTGTGGCAGAAATGTTATCCTTGGGAACAGAATGTGTTTGTCCCTTTACGAGTGATAAGGAGTGTACAGAAGAGATGGGCTATTGTCCTCTCCCACTCTGTCTGACTGCGAGTACTGTGTATTGAAACAGTAAAGCAAGGTCATGCAGCTGCGAGATTGCTCGTCTATAGAGATAAGAAAGTTTCTTTCTTAGTAGCAACTCCTTATTTGGGTGCGTGTGAAAGTAGGAAAAGTTTTGAATCCACTCTAGGTAAATTGATGCGTTTCTCTAAAAACATGTGACTTATATTAATGGTTTGGTTTCTGAGCATGTGACCTGTATCAATGATTTTGTCTTCTCTGTAACCATGGGAATTGTATTAGATGTGTAATTGGTCCTTGTATTAGATGTGTAATTGGTCTTTGATTTATTTTTGTCACACCTCTCTTTTTCTGTATAAAAATGTAAACAATGGTGGAGAAGTTCTTCTTCCCCTGCCCTGAGTTGAGATCTCTTCAGACACTAGTGTTGTGTCTGGAGATCTTCTCGGGAAGAACCCCATGGTGGAATAAATCTGATGTGCTAATTCAGTATCACGTGTGATTATTCAGACTGAAGGTAAATAATTTGATTTAACATTTGGTGGCAGCGGTGGGATTTCAAAAGACAATTACCACGAGTTCGCGGCCAAGGAGCTGAGAAGTCTCGGAGGCAGAGAGAGGAATTGGGCCCCCGATGCAAGTGGTTTGTTTTACTGCATCGGTTTCCTCTGATCTGTCGTCTGTTGACGAATTGGCCATTCGCTAACTCTTGTGTGATATCTTGACGAAATCAGGTCAGTCTGGTGAATACTGGAAGCGGCAGATATTTTGGTCAGTGATTGGTATCACTGGGAGTCGACTATAATTAAATGATATCGATATCAATACCACTGGGTCAGGTTTCAGTCCTGAGAGAGTGGGGCACAGGTCAGGTTTCAGTCCTGAAAGTGCGGACGTTGTTCAGGTTTCAGTCCTGAAAGCGTGGGTTACAGTCGCTGTAAGATTGGGTCCGATTGTGTGTATGAAAGTGTTGTGAGGTGTGTGAGCTTGTGTGAAGTGTTGTGGGGGGTATTAAGATTTGTGACGTTTGGAATGCGACTGTGTAATTTGTGTCATTTGCAACGCACTGTGTTGAATTATCAGTCAGCAAGATGGGTAATCGTTTGGATACTACAACTGAATCAAACAGTGCTTTGCAAATCTTATGTGAACGGTATCCTGACAAATCGGAGCAATTCAGACAATTGTCGGGGGAGTTAAACAAGAAATTAGGGGATGACTTTTGGCCATTAGAAGGAATAAAGGCTCTGGATGATGTTAAGAAGGTTCAGGAGATAATTTGGAAGAGTAATAGGGGTACTCTGGCAAAGGAACTTATTGCCCGGTGGAAACAGTATTGTCAAGAATTAAGGGAAGCTTCAGTGTTGGCAGGATAATGCTTTGAAATTGGGAATAGGAATTACTGAAGGGGGAGTGGCTAAATCAGCCGGAGTGTTAAAGATGGAATGTGCTCATGAGAAACGTTTGAGACAGAAGTCTGGTAAGACCCTGATGGGGTCTGGGAATATGGATGTAAGGGATTACGTAGTCCAATGGCTGGCTTTCCCCGAATGAAGGGAGACTGTTTGTTTCCTGATTTGGATGAATGGAATCACAGAATTGCCTGAAGTCCCTAAATCCCCCATATGTTGTCAGGATGGCAAATTGGAGTCAGCAGCTTTGAGCATTCTGCTCAGCCAGCTGAACTAGTTGTCCTAATACAACAGAGCAGATTTCCGTTATGAAATGATCTGCCCACACAACAGGTCAAACACCGGTGGATGTAGGGACCGTTTAGGAAGCTAGAGAGGCGTCCCGGGGACAGCGGGTGGTTGTGCCTAAAATGATGGGCCAGACTAAAAGCTCAAATAAAAGCAAGTCTCCCTTGGAAAGGAATGCCAACCATCCAAGACGTCATTAAATCACAGGAGGACGCTCCTGACTGGGATAAGGTACTGTGGAAACAGCTCGGGTGTACAGTTGATTGTGAATCTAAACTGTGGATCACCCCTGCTGGACAGGCTTGTATGTCAGATGATTTAGCAATGTGGGTTATTGAATATATACACTTTGCAACTCATTGTGGTGCTAAAGCAACCAGTGATATGCTCCTAGCCACATGTTGGCATTCACGGTTACAATCTCTGGCTCAAGGTATTAGCAATCGTTGCCTGATTGGTCAGCAACATAATCCTGGAAAGGGTGTACCTTGTGAGATGGGTAAAACACCATTGTCCGTATTAGTTATTGTAGATGAGTTTAGTAAATGGATTGAGGCTCACCTGACAAGGGATAACAAAGCCTCTACTGTCGTGAAGTGTTAATGAGATTATTCCCAGGTATGGAATTCCAAGCCGATTAAGTTCAGACAACGGCTCTTATTTCATGGGTCAAATAAACAAGGAATTCTGTACCCAGATGGGCATCCAGTAATAGTTGTATTGTGCCTACAGACCTCAGACTGCCGGACTAGTTGAAAGGGTTAATCAGACCTTAAAAGTAAATTGGCCAACTACAGGGTGAAATGGGAATTACATGGGTCAAATTACTTCATGTAGCCCTGTTCCAGATACGTATCACCCCGGCTGGGGAAGCACGGCTGAGTCCTGCTGAAATTATATCCAACAACTGAGTAAGTGGCTGTGGTCTGACCGGGACCTTGAAGGGAGTAAAAGTGCACTATCAGATCCTTTGTGTCTGGACTCCTGAAAAAGTTTCCTGGGAACACAGTGGTCACATAGAAGCCAATAAGCCAGTAAGAAAGTTTTATGAATTGGAGACTTTAAATTGAGTAACCCGTCCCAGGGAGGATGGGGTCTGTAGAAATACTTTATAAATTGGTCAGTGTGTTAACCGAGTTTCCCTCCTGGAGGGGAAGGGGGGATATGTGTTACTTAGACCCTGGAAAACGTACATATTACACACAGTTTTCAGCTTGTAACCAAGAGATTAGGAGACGAAGGATGGTCAGCGTGGGGGAAGCATGGAATGTAAAAGCCGAAGGCAAAGCAAGTTTATTTATATGGCACATTCCAGCAACAAGGCAATTTAAAGTGTTTTACATAAAACATTAAAGAGCAGGAAGCTGAAATAGAATAAGACAGGTATAAAATACCAGAATATAGGTTACAGTGCAATGTTAGAATTAATAATTATTTGATTTAATAAGAGGCAGCGTCAAACAGAAGTCTTCAGCCTCGATTTAAAGGAACTGAGTGTTGCAGCGAACCTGCAGTTTTCTGGGAGTTTGTTTCATATATGTGGTGCATAAAAAATTAAACGCAGCTTCTCCAGGTTTATTTCTGACTCTGGGACAGAGAGCAGATCTGTCCCAGAAGGCCTGGGAGGTCTGGATGGTTTATAGTGTAGCAGAAGATCAGAAATGTATTTTGGCCCTAAACCATTCAGTGCTTTATGAATCAACAGTAGTATTTTGAAATTAATTATTTGATAGATTGGATGCGAGTGTGAGACCTCAGAACTGGAATGATGTGATTCACTTTCTTGGCCTAAGTGAAACTTGAGTGGCTGCTTCTGAAACCGCTGCAGCTATCCTGCTGAGCCATAAGTCCTTTAACCTTTGAGATATTCTTAAGGTGATAATAGACTGACTGAAGTCAGTAAGCAGGCGGAGTAGGTGCTATGAGAGAGAGAGAGAGAGAGAGAGAGAGAGAGAGATAGGCAAGAAATGGAAGAAATAGATTGAGGAATGGAAATATGAAGAAAGAGGTGTGGGAGGAGTTTCAGCATATTGGATGGATAATCTAAGTTGTAGAGGGATAGAGTTACATACGAAGGAAGGCATATTGAAAGGTTGGGATGTATTATTGGCAGAGTGCCAATGGCATGATGATCAGGAGGAAAAATGCAGTTGGCCAACAGGATTGTAAACAATTGGTAATGCAAAAATGGAAACTTAAGCGAAATAACCCCGAGGACTCCTTGTCTGGCATGGCGACCCTGTTTATAGAAGAGGAGGATGAGGTGTAAATTGGGAAAGTCGGGAATGGTGTAGAACACCTCCCCCATATGCCCCTAGCTACCTGTCCCCAAGAGCAGGAACTGCCCCACTAAGATCCCATCGGGGGGGGCATCGGCACCCCCACAGGGAAGGGCATCCCCAGAGGAAGATGATACCGATAGCGACCGGGAAACTGAAAAGGAGGATGAAAGGAGGGGAAGGGCTGAGGCAGAAGAGGAAGCAGCAGTAATTGAATTCATCAGTGAGAGAGTGCAACGAAGAGCAAAGGAAACGCGAGGCTGAGAACCAGCAGGAAATTAAAAAGACTAAAAAGATAATGCTACTGAGAGCAATGCCAAACCCATTAGCAGGACAGAATGGGGCCAGGCAGTGATGCATGTATACACCCCATGGAAGTTGCAGGAAATGATGAACATTTCTAGGAATGCCCCAGACTGTTTGGATTTGTGAATTGTATAAGATCAACATTAACCATGTACGAAACAGTCGCAAGAGATGTGTTCACCCTAACGTCCACTATCCTGAATCCAACCGAGGGGGTACGATGGAGAACCCTTTGGGAACCATACCAGCCCGACCACCCCTAGACGGATGAGGGGGTTTTCTGGGCTTGGTGAATTTCTGCTGGAGTGGATCCCCAACGTGGCAGTGTACACTAAATTACTGTCACCCTTGCCTCCGCCAAGGCACCGCAGCAATTCACTCTCTCACCCCAACAAGAAGAAGCATGCCGCAATCTAAAACAGTGCTAGTCACTGCACCAGACATTGGATGTTCCTTATAAGATTGCCCATTTTCAGCTTTATGTGATCAACCTATTGCAAGCCCCAGCCCTCCCAACACAACTGGCCATTATCAAGTGCAATGCCCATCCGGGTGGCCGTGACTAAAATTGCCAGGGAAATGCCCTTTGCTGACATCACTGCCCGCACCGTAGCTTGCGAATCCTGCACTCTGGTCCCCACAGAACCAAAGATTCTAATGGGCAGAACGGCCTTGCCAGACATGGGTGATGTAGGGTTAATGCAGGGGGATGCCTCTGCTGGGCAACGTGATCTTGGAAATGAGAGGATTGTGCCATTGACTCTTGACTGGGCTCTGGCTTACCCCTCTTGGGCAAATTTGTGTACCTGATGTTTTTCTGCCCGTTCCTTTCAACTATATACACTTCCTTACGCATGCTAGTAAGGAGGGTATGGTCAGGATGGCAAAGGAAATCTGGTTGCATCCGAAAATTCACCAGGAGGCGTTAAAACAAGCCTCAGATTTTGAAATTTGCAAATGAAATAATCCCGGAAAGACAAAGGGAATGACACTCATATTGGACTGACCATCCGTCACTGAAAGGAAGTATGCAGGTACAGCAGGTAGTGAAGAAAGCCAATGGAATGTTGGCCATCATAACAAAAGGAGTTGAGTATAGGAGCAAAGAGGTCCTTCTGCAGTTGGAGAACTGCACCTGGAGTGAGACCACACCTGGAGTATTGTGTGCAGTTTTGGTCTCCGAATTTGAGGAAGGATATTCTTGCTATTGAGGGCGTGCAGCGTAGGTTTACGAGGTTAATTCCCGGAATGGCGGGACTGTCGTATGTTGAAAGACTGGAGCGACTGGGCTTGTATACGCTGGAATTTAGAAGAATGAGAGGGGATCTTATTGAAACATAGGATTATTAAGGGATTGAACACGTTAGAGGCAGGAACGGGGTACTGATTTTGAATGATCAGCCATGATCACATTGAATGGCGGTGCTGGCTCGAAGGGCCGAGTGGCCTACTCCTGCACCTATTGTCTATTGACCCTTTGAGTGTATATAAGTAGATCTTATAGAGTTGTCAGGGGCACATTATGATTAAGTGTGTGGAAGTTATTCTGACCCACACGCCCTCAGCGATGAATTAATTATTTATGCACAGCAATTAACCCCTGCTTTACCAGTCCTGCATTCCCAGGTACAAGAGGCACCGAAGCCACTACCAGTTACATAAGGGGACGAGTCCATAATACCAGGAGAGTACGTGCTGAAATCTCTCCTCGGAGTACACGAGGTTAACGTATAATGAAAATGCACCTGGTGATCATCTGTCTTAAAGCCTTGCAGATTCCAGGTATGATGGAGGAAAGAAGTGCAGGCCGAACCAACCTAACCACGATCACCACCTGTGCCAAGGAGATGTACTCTAATGCGATGATGATAACCCGGAGGGATTTGGAAAATGGAACGTCAGCCGACTGAAGGCCTGTAATGGACTTTTGAGGCATCTTCACTTTTCATTACTGTTGAAGGACCATCATCATAAAATGTTACCTTGTTATTGGACTAAATTGAATTTGATGATGTATGTCGAAGTGCGGTAGGTTGGATTCTCACAGAACTATGTCTGGTCTCTCCACTACAGAGATGTAAACGTGATCTCAAGTTTCTCGGAGAAGTCCCAAGAGGTAACTTATTTCTCCGAGCTCACTCAGCTATGTACTCCCCACAGTCAGTTGTTTGCTACCCACCCATGACCTCAGTACAGGCATTATTCAGCATGACCAGAATGGGACCCCCTAAAGTACCTTATATGTGATAATTGGAGGGAGAAAGCAAAAATAAAGGCATCTAAACCTACCTTATTTATGAACCCTTTACTGCCCCGCCTGCTATTGGTCTTCCGTTACCAAAGGATAATTCACATTCACAGGACGTATATACGTTCCCTTTTACCCAGATGATGAAAGAAAGAGGTGGCAGAGATGCACAATGGTTCTCTGAGCAGTTTAGGGACTTGATAGAGGGAGGTGAGTTAAACATGTATTCGATATGTCATGGCACTTTGTTTTTAACGTATTCAAACCTTTCCTTTTTCTTTAATGGTACAGCCACTAATGTCCTGAATCCACCAGTCCTGAGGTGGCAATAAGAACCCTGATTCCTATGACAATAACCTGTCCCTCCCAGTGGGTGTCTCGTCAAAGGTTGGTGACTAAAGCTGTTTCAAAAGAATTTTGTTCAAAGTGGAAAGATCCCACATCTCTAGGAACACATGGGAGCTCTGTGGGATAGGGATGGGTGAGCTTCTTTAGTCTAGGCTTCACTGGAGGTTATTTGGCTGCCAATAATCGCAATTACCTCATTTGTGGTCTCACTGTCTTGGGTAATGCAACCACGGGGGCCCTCGACATGATTACCCAGGCCTACCCAAGCCTAAACTTAGGCTTTTTACTATGCAGAACAGATATGCCCTAGATTATTTGTTGGCTCTGGAAGGAGGTGTCTGTGCTATAGTAAAAGGCAGTTGTATGATGGGAGTTAGGGATCATTACTAGTTTTATTACAAGATAAGAGAGTAAATGGATAACATGAAGGAGTCGAATAGTTGGGGTGATTAGGATTTCGGGGGCTGGTCGGACAAGTTGATTAATATAGCATTGTATGTGGGAATTTTAATTGTTTGTATTTTTGTCGGGTTGGCTATTCTGAAATGCGTATTGAGAAGAATGCAGATGGTGTTAGAGAGTATTGGTACTTCAAGAATGTTAGTGGTAAGACAAATTGAATTGAATGATACGAAGACTGAGGATATTGATGGTGTGGAGGAAGAGTGTGAACGACTAGGAAGGGTATTAGATTAGGAGGTAACAGCAAAGGGGAAGATGAAGTGGCTTGGAGATGTGTGGAGTTTGGAACTAAAAGGGTTAAGGTGATGTAGGCAAGAAGCAGTTCATGTAAGAGATATTGTAGCAGGGAGCAGTTTTCTGGTGTCAGGGGTCATTGTTTAGAAGTGTTAATGGTGGTCCAGATTTAATTAGAAGTTCGATTTGATTTGAAGTTAGAAGTTCGATTTGATTAGAAGTTCGATTTGATTAGAAGTTTGAATTGAAGTTAGAAGTTTGAAGTTCGATTTGATTAGAAGTTTGAAGTTTGATTTGAAGTTAGAAGTTTGAAGTTCGAGTTGATTAGAAGTTTGAAGTTTGATTTGATTAGAAGTTTGAAGGTTGAAGTTTGATTTGATTAGAAGTTTGAAGTTTGATTTGAAGTTAGAAGTTCGATTTGATTAGAAGTTAGAAGTTCGATTTGATTAGAAGTTTGAAGTTCGATTTGATTAGAAGTTTGAAGTTCGATTTAATTAGAAGGTTGAAGTTTGATTTGATTAGAAGTTTGAAGTTTGATTTGATTAGAAGTTTGAAGTTGAAGTTTGATTAGAAGTTTGAAGTTTGATTTGATTAGAAGGTTGAAGTTTGATTTGATTAGAAGTTTGATTTGAAGTTAGAAGTTCGATTTGATTAGAAGGTTGAAGTTTGATTTGATTAGAAGTTTGAAGTTTGATTTGAAGTTAGAAGTTCGATTTGATTAGAAGTTTGAAGTTCGATTTGATTAGAAGTTTGATTTGAAGTTAGAAGTTTGAAGTTCGATTTGGATTAGAAGTTTGAAGTTTGATTTGATTAGAAGTTTGAAGTTTGATTTGATTAGAAGGTTGAAGTTTGATTTGATTAGAAGGTTGAAGTTTGATTTGATTAGAAGTTTGAAGTTGATTTGATTAGAAGTTTGAAGTTGATTTGATTAGAAGTTAGAAGTTCGATTTGATTAGAAGTTTGAAGTTCGATTTGATTAGAAGTTTGAAGTTTGATTTGAAGTTAGAAGTTTGATTTGATTAGAAGGTTGAAGTTTGATTTGATTAGAAGTTTGAAGTTTGATTTGATTAGAAGGTTGAAGTTTGATTTGATTAGAAGGTTGAAGTTTGATTTGATTAGAAGTTTGAAGTTTGATTTGATTAGAAGGTTGAAGTTTGATTTGATTAGAAGTTTGAAGTTTGAATTGATTAGAAGGTTGAAGTTTGATTTGATTAGAAGTTTGATTTGAAGTTAGAAGTTCGATTTGATTAGAAGTTTGAAGTTCGATTTGATTAGAAGTTTGAAGTTTGATTTGAAGTTAGAAGTTCGATTTGATTAGAAGTTAGAAGTTCGATTTGATTAGAAGTTTGAAGTTTGATATTTAGAAGTTTGATTTGATTATATTTTGAAGTTTGATTTGATTATATTTAGAAATTTGATTTGATTAGAAATTTGATTTGATTATATTTTGAAGTTTGATTTGATTAGAAGTTTGATTTGATTATATTTAGAGGGTTGGTTGTACTTAGTTTGTTTTCTATCCACCTGAGGTAATATGAAGGCGTTGTTTTACTCTTGAAGTGTTTAAGGTGATTTATTGTTTTAAGCTTTGATAGTTATCATAGAATGATAAAAGGAGGGAATGAGAATCTATGCTATTAGCTGGTATAGTCAATTAGAGATATTATATTTTGTTGTAGTAAAGATGGTTTCTTTTGTTGTTTTAGCTAATATAAAATGGATGCTTATTTTAGTGGAAAGCAGTAAGATGGATGCTTGTGGCAGAAATGTTATCCTTGGGAACAGAATGTGTTTGTCCCTTTACGAGTGATAAGGAGTGTACAGAAGAGATGGGCTATTGTCCTCTCCCACTCTGTCTGACTGCGAGTACTGTGTATTGAAACAGTAAAGCAAGGTCATGCAGCTGCGAGATTGCTCGTCTATAGAGATAAGAAAGTTTCTTTCTTAGTAGCAACTCCTTATTTGGGTGCGTGTGAAAGTAGGAAAAGTTTTGAATCCACTCTAGGTAAATTGATGCGTTTCTCTAAAAACATGTGACTTATATTAATGGTTTGGTTTCTGAGCATGTGACCTGTATCAATGATTTTGTCTTCTCTGTAACCATGGGAATTGTATTAGATGTGTAATTGGTCCTTGTATTAGATGTGTAATTGGTCTTTGATTTATTTTTGTCACACCTCTCTTTTTCTGTATAAAAATGTAAACAATGGTGGAGAAGTTCTTCTTCCCCTGCCCTGAGTTGAGATCTCTTCAGACACTAGTGTTGTGTCTGGAGATCTTCTCGGGAAGAACCCCATGGTGGAATAAATCTGATGTGCTAATTCAGTATCACGTGTGATTATTCAGACTGAAGGTAAATAATTTGATTTAACAAGGATCAAACCCGGGTCTCTGGCATTGAGAGGCAGCAACTCTACCGCTGCGCCAACATGCCGCCCAAGTTCTTTCATAAAGGTGTAGGAAGGAACTGCAGTTGCTGGTTTACACTGAAGATAGACACAAAATGCTGGAGTAACTCAGCAGGACAGGCAGCATCTCTGGAGAGAGGGAATGGGTCAGACTGAAGATGGGGCGAGACCTGAAACGTCACCCATTCTTTCTCTCCAGAGATGCTGCCTGTCCCGCTGAGTTACTCCAGCATTGTGTCTTTCTTCTTTTATAAAGGTATCAACTGCACACCACAACAAATTCACTGCAGTCCCTCATCGTGTTCAATGCAGAAAGATGTCCGAGAGGGGCACTGGGCTTCAAACACCATTTACAATCAGATAGAGCCGAATGCATCACATTATAAACCTTAGGCAAATTCCTTTGTACAACTGAGGAGGGAAGGGATGACAGAAATCACAAGTTGGCAATCTGTCTTCATCCCACAGTGAGAGGAATGTGTAAATTGGCCAGAGTTTATGGTAATAACAGGTAGGTGACAGCTACAGGGCTGGGAGCTTCCAGTGGGCTCGGATCATGCATCACATGTGGACAGAATGGAAACTGGTCCTTCTTTGCAAAAACCTTGGGATAAAAAGATGAGAATTTTATAAAACATTTACAACGTCCTCAGGAAAACCAAAATATCTGAGAATTAATCAATCTGTTTGAAATGCAGAAATGACCATCATTAGCAATCTCGCCCGGATAGCCCAAACATTTCCTTTTCTGAATTCTATAAATCAAACACAATCCGCAGAATCCTTAAATTAGGTTACAAATCTTCAGCACTATTTCTTTATCTTACTATTTTCTGAAAAGGTTTTGTTTTAAACTGTCGATTATTATTTCAAGTTTCCTTCATTAAAGTCACTTGCAAAAAACATTTTCACTTCAGGACATATATATGATGCAGACCCACACCACCCTGACCCCACCCACACCCTCACCCTGACCCCCGCCCACACCCTGACCACACCCCCACCCACCCCACCCTGACCACACCCCTACCCACACCACCCTGACCCCACCCACACCTCCACCCACACCATCCTGTCCCCACCCACACCCTCACCCACACCCCCCTGACCACACCCCACCCCCACCCCCACCCCCACCCACACCACACCCCCACCACACCCCTACCCACACCACCCTGATCACACCACCCCACCCTGATCACACCAAACTCACTCACACCCTGACCCCACCCCCACCTCCCTGACCACACCACCACCCACACCCCCACCCCACCCTGACATACCAAACCCACACTCCCACCCACACCCTGACCACACCCCCACCCACATCCCCACCCACACTCTGACCACACCCCCATCCCCACCCACCTGAACACACCCCACCCACACCCCCCTGACCATACCCCCACCCACACCACCCTGACCCAATGACCCACACCACCCTGGCCACGCTCTCATCTCACGATGGGGAAGAAGCTACAGGAGCCTGAAAACCATGACCTCCAGGTTCAGGAACAGCTTCTTTCCAGCCACATCAGGCTGTTGAACGCTGCACAACACTCACAGCCACTGTGCTGTTCCCAGGTCTGTGTCTTTGGTTACACTACAGGCCTTAGCATTTGTACTATTATGGTTACCTAGTATCACGGTTGTGATTTATTATATATTTTCTATGTTATTGTGTTTACAGTCCTGTTAAGCTGCAGCAAGTAAGAATTTCATTCCATATGACAATTAAACTCTCTTCACCGTGGGTCAGGGGGTTTTGAAAGCTGGAGGGAGTTGTGTGCCCATGTTCGATGCTGCAGAGACTGGATAACGCGCAAATCAGGATTTCATCAATTTGATTGCGACCAAGGTCACTGTAAAATCATTTCTGGATTGCTACCACCCTGCAAAAGGTCACACCAGCTGGGCTTTTGGATTCGACCCACATTCCTATCCCTGGCTCTGACCTTACGCTGCCCCACAGCATCAAACTGAGTTGCAGTGAAGCGGAAAGATCTGATCTTACAAAACCAAAGCCTGCGATGAATGACACAACTTGGTCCCCAGTGGGAGGTGAGGGCGGGGACTGGGAGGAACCTGAGCAAAGTGGGTTTCATGAAGTGTGACGGACACAGAGTGTTGGAGTAACTCAGCGGGTCAGGCAGCATCTGTGGAGAACATGGATAGGTGACGTATCACAGAGTGCTGGAGTAACTCAGCGGGTCAGGCAGCGGGATAGCCCAAACATTTCCTTTTCTGAATTCTATAAATCAAACACAATCCGCAGAATCCTTAAATTAGGTTACAAATGGAGAACATGGATAGGTGACGTTTCAGAGTACTGGAGTAACTTAGCGGGTCAGGCAGCATCTGTGGAGAACATGGATTGGTGACGTTTCACAGAGTACTGGAGTAACTTAGCGGGTCAGGCAGCTTCTCTGGAGTGAAGGAATGGGTGACATTTCAGGTCGAGACCCTTCTTCAGACTCAAGTGGGAGATGGACTGAGAGAGAAGGGCAGAGGAATGAACAGCAGGAGCAAGGATAAGGAAACGACTGTAAGACGATTTAGCAAATCAATCGGATTTAACGTTGGCAGCTTCAGCACCGGCTCTATGACTGGAAATCTGCAGGTTTCTGTGCCATCATCTCCTGCCCCTGACTCCACACCAACACTGTAGGCTGCACACTTGGCAGCTCCTGAGCAAGAAGGTGACTGGAAACTTTGGATCTGCATCCTTTAATAAAAACCATGTCACTCCTTTCTCATCGACTGAAGCAGGGACTGCCTGAGCCGGTGGCAGCTGGCAGATGTGTGCTGTTCCACCACCCTCCTGACCTGCAATGCCACGTTTCCATGGGGATGTGGGGTCTGAATCTCAATAAGGAATTTCTGTCGCAGGTAGACACGGTCTCAGATAATTCCACATGGCATTTCATTCAAGAATGGGATCAGGGAATACACTCTGTTATTAAAACACCCCCTTCCCCCTTCAGAAGCAACTGCGTTTAATCAATCCAGCAGAGGTTCCCTGTTGTCAGCAGCTGTACAAATACTGGGGACGAATCCATGCTCGCTCGGGGAGCTGGCATTTGGAATACTCTCAGGTTCAATCTAATTCAAAAATGATTTCCTTTTATTATTAGTTAGCCTGTGACATTGTCATTGTTCTGGTCCTCCATGTTTACTCACTGTGATCGCTGAAACAAGTGCATCTTAATCCCTTCATTGGAGGCAAATGATTCTACTTCATCATTTGGCAGAGTGGGCAGCAGGAAACAAATCATAAAGGACACAACTCAGGGAGTGAGAGCAATGATTTGTTTACCTTTCATCCTGCTTTTTTTAAACACATTTTCTCTGCTATCCATCGGTTTAATTTTCCACTCCAGCTAGACAGGTGATCATCTCTTCACACACAGGCTGTGTGTGATCACTGGTGCTGGTGAATAGGTGACCACATTGTCCAGAACAAGTCCCCTCTCTCCCTTGCTGGACTTGGGCAGCAGTGAAATCACAAGGCCATTGAGAGAGAGCTGATGACACCCAATCTTCTGAACATTCTTTACTGGATTGCAATTAAATGTCCACTTTCCAGTCAACATCTCCCCCTGCCACACAATGGAATTGTTGCTCTGCATCTGCCAGCTTCATGAGAGAATATTGTAACTGCAGAAGGGTTTACCTGGACTGACTCAGAATTTTTTTTAAAGGACAATCATTTGTTCTACTATACAGTTCACAAAGGTCACAGCAGGATCTTGATCAATTGGGCAAGTGGGCTATGGAATGGTCATTGAGGTTTAATGTAGATAAGTGCAAGGTGTATTTTGGGAAGTCAAACTAGGGCAGGACCTTCACAATGAATGCCAGGGTGCTGGGGAGTGCTGTAAAGCAGAGGGATCTAGTGTGTAGGTGCATAGTTCCCCGAAGGTGGTGTCACAGGTAGACATGGTGTCAAGATGAGTTTTGGAACATTGGCCTTCGTTAGTCAATGCACCGAGTATAGAAATTTGGATGTTATGTTACAGTTGTACAAAACGTTGGTGAGGCCGCATTTGGCATATTATGCTCAGTGCTTTAGGAAGGATGTCGTTAAGCTGGAAGGGGTGCAGAGATTTACGAGGATGTTGCCAGGACTCAAGGGCCTGAGCGAAAGGAGAGGTCAGACAGGCTGGCACTTTATTCCTTGCAGCGCAGGAGGTAGAGGGTTAATTTTATAGAGGAGCAACTTTTTCCTCACAGAGTGGTTCGTATATGGAAGAAGCTGCCAGAGGAGTTGAGGCAAGTACCAAAACAACATTTAAAAGACATTTGGACAGGTAGATGGATAGGAGAGGTTTAGAGGGATATGGGTCAAACACAGGCAGGTGGGACTAGCATAGATGGGGCACCTTGGTCGGCATGAGCAAGTTGGGCCGAAGTGCCCATTTGTATGTTGTATAACTCCAATAGACTTTTCTATCAAACATTATTCCTGGAATTTGTGCTTTACTTCAGCTAGTTATTTTGGGAGTGTAGTGAGTGGGGGAGAGTTTAGGTCTCAGGATCTGCAGAGGAAACAAGCCGTTATCGTGGTTTGCCTTAAACAGAAGGTGAACACACCTCAACAGTCAGGTCAGGTCAGGACGCTCCTGCCCAGCACTTGCATGGTTTAGTCACTGCAGGGCGAGGTGGGAGTACAGTGTGAACTCACTCGCACTATCATCTGGTGAAACCTGCTGTCTGTCTTGCCCCTGTGGTCGATGTTCTTGACTTTTTTTTTATACAGAATACTTCCCTCAAATACTGCACGACAGCTGGTGAAACGGCCAAGCTGAACAGGAAACGTGTTCTTATTTTTGAGACCCTAAACTTCCTAGCACTTCCTCCTCAATACGAAGCGTTTCAAAGTTCAAAGCACCCAGCTGAACAGGAAACTTGTACATTTCATTTCTGACAGGTTTGTGTATCTGAAATAGAAACATAGAAAATAGGTGCAGGAGGAGGCCATTAGGCCCTTCGAGCCAGCACCGCCATTCTTTGTGATCATGGCTGATCATCCACAATCAGTAGCCCATGCCTGCCTTCTCCCCATATCCCTTGATTCGACAAGCCCCTAGAGCTCTATCTAAATAATAACCTATTATGCCAATTACTCAGCGACTTAATTATTAATATTCAGCTGGTAAAGCTTCATGCAAGGTTACCTTCAGAAGGAGTTTTGATCCTGGCAACATTATTAATTAAACAATATTCTCCAAGTTTCACATCATCAAAGTATAAGAAAAAGGTAGGATAGTCAGCTGTCTGAGAGTCTGAAAAATACCTATTGAAATAGAGTCGACTTTTTAAACTACTGGACATACTGTAAATCAGAGCTAATTACACTTTTAATTGTTGAGCCCACTGGCAGGAGTAGGCCATTCGGCCCTTCGAGCCAGCACTGCCATTCAATATGATCATGGCTGATCATCTAAAATCAGTACCCCGTTCCTGCTTTTTCCCCATATCCCTTGATTCCTTCAGCCCTGAGAGCTAAATCTAACTCTCTCTTGAAAACATGAAAATGGAATAACGTTTAGTGCAAGATTAAGCAAGCAAAGTCCGGTCAAGGATAATCCAAGAGACATCAAAGAGGTAGCAGTGAGATTGTGAGGTCAATAACAGCGAGATCTCAGAACTCCACTGTTTAGTTTAGTTTAGAGATACAGCGGTCACCCCGTACACTAGTTTAAAGATACAGCGTGGAAACAGGCCCTTCGGCCCACCGAGTCCATACCCGTACACTGCTGCTCTCTTCACATTGCAGAACTGGAGCAAGATAAACAAGTATATTTCAAAACGTGGGTTTCAAATACAAAATGCAATGATTACCACATAAAGCTGCTTCCACATGATGCCCCATTCCCGCAGAGTCCCAGTCATCTCCGTGATGACAGTGTCTTCTGTTGGAACAACGGTTTCAAATTGCCTGCGATTGTCAAAAGAACAGATTTGTCATAAATTGAAGGACATATTCACAACAAGCTACAGAAGTACTGGGACATTTCCTTTTTTAAAGAGAGGATAACTTATATTTCTATTTGTGAAAATCTTGGGCAAAACATCTCCCTACTGCATGTTCATGGAATTAAATGATTCTCAAGCACTGCTACGCAATGTATTGGAACTAAAGAACACCTCTATTTGTTGTACTTAAAATACATTTTCCTTTCAAAGTGTGACATTTCCATGAAGTAACAGTGCAGGGTGGCACGATGGCACAGCGGTAGAGTTGCTGCCTTGCAACGCCAGAGACCCAGGTTCGATCCCAACTACGGGTGCTGTCTGTGCGGAGTTTGTACGCTCTCCCCGTGACCTGCATGGGTTTTCTCCGGGATCTCCGGTTTCTTCCCACGCTCCAAAGACGTACAGGTTTGTAGGTTAATTGGCTTGGTATAATTGTAAATTGTCCCTAGTGTGTGTAGGATAGTGTTAGTGTGCGGGGAATCATTGGTCGGCGCGGACTCGGTGGGCTGAAGGGCCTGTTTCCGCGCAGTATCTCTAAACTAAACTGTAATCCACATATTTAATAACAGTCACAAGAAAATATTTCATACATTTATCTGTACCGACACAAGTTAAATCTGTGCGCTTACTGAGTATCTATCTGTGTAAACCCACAAACCAAACCCAAACTGTACTAATCTAAGGCAATATACTTTAAAATCCAAGATCCATTTTAATTTAGATTTATTAAAAAATATAGGTGGACAATTGACACAATATCTTTAGTTGGAAAATGACCATGGTTTGAGAGGTGACACGTGGAGGGCAGTCACGTGGAGGGCAGTCACGTGGAGGGCAGTCACGTGGAGGGCAGTCACGTGGAGGGCAGTCACGTGGAGGGCAGTCACGTGGAGGGCAGTCACGTGGAGGGCAGTCACGTGGAGGGCAGTCACGTGGAGGGCAGTCACGTGGAGGGCAGTCACGTGGAGGGCAGTCACGTGGAGGGCAGTCACGTGGAGGGCAGTCACGTGGAGGGCAGTCACGTGGAGGGCAGTCACGTGGAGGGCAGTCACGTGGAGGGCAGTCACGTGGAGGGCAGTCACGTGGAGGGCAGTCACGTGGAGGGCAGTCACGTGGAGGGCAGTCACGTGGGCAGTGGGGAAACAGGTCCATTGTCTTGTTTGGACAACACCATCTCTACCCCAAGCTCAGATCTAGCGAGGCCATGGCAGGAGCGACAGGACTGTGGTGCTCACTCTGATAGAACGTGGGATGGGGAGCAGGAGACCAATGACACCCGTGTCAACCAGCCCATCACTGAGACCAACTTATACGCATCGGAATACAATGGGAGATGAGGCCCACACCAGGCGACTGCGTGCGCTGGTCCCAGAGGTGGATCTGCAATTGCTCATGACAATCTACTCTTAGTCTTTCTGTACACTGTGGGCGGCTTGGCTGTAATCATGTAGAGTCGTTTCGCTGACTGGATAGCACGCAACAAAAAGCTTCTCACTGTACCTCGGTACATGTGACAATAATAAACTAAACCAAACTAAATAAAGGGAGAGAGGGCGGGAGCTTTTGGAAACCCATGGGATGGGTCCTGGGAGATCTCCGGTACAACTCCTTCATCCCTGTCGACAACAAAGCCACCAAATCATTTTACAGCTTCACCAATCCACTCCAGAAACTCTCTAAAGTCCTTTAGGAAATGCGATCCCACTATGGCAGAGCCAGTACTGGGGACTGCAGGTCATTACAAACCTCTGCTGGTTTCAGGGCTTTAGGCTGGCCCACAGATTTGCCCATCGATTTACACGCATAACATTCTTACACTTCAAACGAGGCACTGAAATACCTCTGAATTGTGCACTCACAATTTCAGATCTAATTGGGTTCTTTCTAATCCAAAGGTTGTAAGACTAGTCCAAATCTCTTTCATTTACCTGTTTTTTTAATAAATCCAAATGAAAATGGATTTAAGATTTATAGGTATATTGGCTTAGAATTGCTGTTGGGCAGATACGACAGTGGTGTTTAAGATGCTTTTAGATAGACAATTGCAGGGAATGGAGGGATATGGATCACGTGCAGGCAGAGAAGATTAGTTTAACTTGGCATCATGTTCAGCACGGACATTATGGGCCGAAGGGCCTGTTCCTGTGCTGTACTGTCTCGTGTTCTATTTTTGGATTCAACTCGGCTCTATGCAGAAACAATTGAAAATGTTTCCTTTACCAGGCGAGTGAGCAGCGTGGGGCCAGAACAATTGAGTGAAAGGGTGAAGGGAGATAATCAGCAGAGCAAAGGTGTACAATAATTCACACGCACACAGCCAGCAATATTCCAGGCATTCAAAGTCCAACGTATTCTTGGCCAAGGACACATTAAAATCTAAATGCCAACTACATGCCCCTTTTCATATTTAGAGGGAAATGCAGGTAGCTATTTTGCTCATTATATTTCCTACATCCTCCATGTAGAATGTATTAAAGGTAGGAAATATAAGGAAGTACTTTCAGCACTAAATAACAATTAATCCCTTAATGTAATGCATAAAAGTCCTCAGTAAGCAGCCAATTTGATCATGACTAGAGAACAATTACAGATTATGAAGGATATTTTCTCCTGTTAGGCTTAATTATATCTTCCTGCAAACAACTGGATATCACGACAGGGTAATTACAGTAGCAATTCTGTTTAATAACCACACAAATCAATGTTTCAAATATTCCCAAACTCATTTAGAGAGTTAAACCGGGAGACAGCTCCCTTTCACAATTTAGAATTACTGAACTCACCCTCTGTTTTTGACATTTGCATTTTTCAAGTGGATATAGGCAGCGGGGAAAACTCCCTTGAAGAATTTTAAAAATCCGTTATTTTTTTCAAAGTACTTTTATTACTTACACATTACAAACATTATTGTGAATAACTCATGCACCACACATGCCTTGAAATATAAAGTACCAGAAACAAAAGCCTCCATTTATAGAAACATAGAAACATAGAAAATAGGTGCAGGAGTAGGCCATTCGGCCCTTCGAGCCTGCACCACCATTCAATATGATCATGGCTGATCATCCAGCTCAGTAACCTGTACCTGCCTTCTCTCCCTACCCCCTGATCCCTTTAGCCACAAGGGCCACATCTAACTCCCTCTTAAATATATCCAATGAACTGGACTCAACTACCTTCTGTGGCAGATAATTCCACAGACTCACCACTCTCTGTGTGAAGAAATGTTTTCTCATCTCGGTCCTAAAAGACTTCCCCCTTATCCTTAAGCTGTGACCCCTGGTTCTGGACTTCCCCAACATCGGGAACAATCTTCCCGCATCTAGCCTCTCCAACCCCTTAAGAATTTTATATGTTTCTTTAAGATCACCCCTCAATCTTCTAAATTCCAGCGAGTATAAGCCTAGTCTATCCAGTCTTTCTTCATATGAAAGTCCTGCCATCCCAGGGATCAATCTGGTGAACCTTCTCTGTACTCCCTCTAAGGCTAGAATGTCTTTCCTCAGATTAGGAGACCAAAACTGTACACAATACTCCAGGTATTATGCAGCATTTTCTCTAAGGTTCTACAAGTAAAAGAAACCCAAGGGATTTACATCAAGCACATCATCGCACACGCACAGGGACATTGCTCACAGAAATCGCAGACATCTGACATGCTCAACAAAAAAAGGTTTTAATGTTTTTAAGTAGAGATGAGAAGGGCCGAAGGGCCTGTTTCTGCACTGTACGACACTCGGGATATTTTCAATCAGATGGTATTTAAAGCAAGGAGCAGTAAACAAGCAAATATCTACGGTAAAAGTTATGAAATTCCAAAATTAACATTATTGCTCAAATTAAACTCTCTGAAAACACATGCATTTTTTTCTGGATTCTGAAAGTCCAGGATTAGAATCTAACAATAACAGAAATAAATAATGACAACTTATTATATAGAAATTAAAATAAAGCATGCCCTCTTGTACGCACAATTAATAAAGTCCCATGAACCACATGCAGAAGTTTAAACATGTAGATGAAAATACCTTTGTGCTTGGATTTTTAAAAACAAATCCTCTGTACCAACCTGAGGACAAAATGGAAAGGGCAAACATCAGTTGTTTTTTTAATTAAAGGGTCTGAGCAGAGTGGTGAAACACAGGTGATGTAAAATCAACAGGAAACATCACCAGGGCATGTACATCATTGTCACCAGCCATGGATTGCAAAGTGTCAAAAGCTGCTGTCGACAGCATTGTTTGCAACTATGAGCTTGGGTTTCCCCACAATAACAACGAGACGAATATTATTCACCATTATTTGGCACCAATTTCCTGCAATTTCAGGAAAGGGCACAAACACTGCAAATGGAAAGTTGCTGCATGTGCTTTGCTGATTCATTGTGAGCTTTGTGCAAACAGCATCTCCTTGTCTGGCTCATTGAAATTCATTCAATGGGGCATGGAGCTGCTTTCCTTGCACAGTAGATATCAACTACTCAGTGTCAGAGCAGAGCTGAATGATGTAGGGAGGCAGTTCACAGCCACAATTAATTAATCCTGGATTAGCTTCTTTTCATGATGAGCTAAATGTTAATTACTGCCAATGAACTTCTCTCGCGCCAAAAATTAGCTGCTACTCGAGCACCATCTCATTATTCCAATTGTTGGTTCATCTTGGAAATGCAAAGTATCCCAAATATCAACATCTCCGCTTTCTCTCCTTGTTTAATCCTACCGCGCTACTTCTTAATTCCTATTGCTGATCTCCCGGAGAGAAGGAATGGTTGACGTTTCGGGGCAAGACCCTTCTTCTGAGACTCTCTTCTGCCTGTCCTGCTGAATTACTCCAGCATTTTGTGTCCATCTTTGGTTTAAACCAGCATCTGCAGTTACTTCCTACAACAGTGAGAACATCTTACAGGTGTTTATATTTCCGTCTCAGTACTCTGTGCTACCACCAACCTTCTGGCAGGTTAAGGTGATACACAGGACTGCAATATTCACTTGGGATCTGGATGTCCCAGGCATGATGGACCGAATGAACTAATTCTGCTCCGAGAACTTATGAGTCAAGACGTGAGCTGTCAACAACATGAAATGTTAAATGGCATGGAAGTAATCTGGAGTTTTGATCCATTGGTAGTTTCAACAGGAATCCATGGGCCCCAGAGGGTGAGATTTAAGCAACAAGAAGAGACTGCATCTGTTGGTGAGTACAATTAATTGTGGATCAAAATTTCTTTATGAAGCTGTTTTGCTGACATTTTGCTGAAATGTTTGCCCAACCTCTCCCTGCAGCTCACAGCCTCTAATTCAGGTATCATTCCAAGCCAATGATATCCCCCCCATCTACACCAAATTACTTACCAAATAGAGAAAGGCCTGGAGAGAGTGGATGTGGAGAATATGGGAGAGTCTTCGAACCAGAGGCCATAGCTTCAGAATAAAAGGATGTATCTTTCGAAAGGAGATGAGGAGGAGGAGGAATTTCTTTAGGCAGAGGGTGGTGAATCTGTGGAATTCTTTGCCACATTCGGCTGTGGAGGCTGTCAGTGGATATTTTGAATGCGGAGATGGACGAATACTTGATTTGTCCAGGAGTCAGGGGTTACAGAGGGAAGGCAGGCGCATGGGGTTGAGAGGGAAAGATAGATCAGCCATGATTGATGGGCTGAATGGCTTAATTCTGCTCCTCTCACTATGAAGTTATAAACATATGCACATGATCCCAGTGCCTTTTTCTCTGATGGAGGCCCCAGAGGGAAGGTCTTTGAATTTAACAGCAGGGGGCATCGTGTCTACAAGAGACACAAGGAACTGCAGGTGCTGGTATCTTGAGCAAAATGCAAAGTGCTGGAGTAACACTTCAGACTGAATTGTCCCAACCCAAAACATCATATGTCCATGCCCTCCAGAGATGTTGCCCAAGGCGCTGAGTTCCTCCAGCACTGAGTTTTGCCTACTCTGTTGACCCAGAATGTACAATCTATTTTACACAATTTTCCAGGCGTTGATACATTTCTAAGCCAATTTTTTTCCCTCCAAGGGCCATTTATTTTTACAGATTGCACCCTTCTCGCCCACAAGGCACCAGAAACAGAAGCTGCTGAAGTTCAGGAAATGAATCACCTAGACTGACAAGTGGTGTTTGCATTTTATATAAGTAGTATAAGAAAATAACTGCAGATGCTGGTACAAATCGAAGGTATTTATTCACAAAATGCTGGAGTAACTCAGCAGGTTAGGCAGCATCTCAGGAGAAAAGGAATGGGTGACGTTTCGGGTCGAGACCCTTCTTCAGACTGAAGAAGGGTCTCGACCCGAAAGGTCACCCATTCCTTCTCTCCTGAGATGCAGCCTGACCTGCTGAGTTACTCCAGCATTTTGTGAATAAATACCTTCGCATTTTATATAAGAATCAGTGCAGTCAAAAACAGTACTATACACATGGGAATTATAAATAAGTAAATTTTCCCCATCCCACAAACATATTTTGAATCAAACTTTGATTGATGAATGAAAACATCCTTAACAGACTGCATTTCTTGTTAGACACAGAGTGCTGGAGTAACTCAGCGGGTCAGGCATCTTCTCTGGAGAACATGGATAGGTGATGTTTCAAAGAGTGCTGGAGTAACTCAGCGGGTCAGGCAACATCTCTGGGGAACATGTTTCGGGTCAGGACCCATCTTCAGACTGAAAAAGTGTCCTGGCCATCTTCTTCTTCTTGCGTTTGAGGCAGCAGAGGTTATGTAATGCCCTCCAGGCGCTGTAGCCAGTGCAATGTGCTGTTGTCGAGGGCCGTGAGGTCTACCCCTCCACCAGGGGGACGGAGGACAGTGCAGTCGAAAATGCCATGCTGCGCTGTTTGCTGGTCTGCTCCACACACGCAGGCTGCTGATGGACACAACCCCCAACAATGCATTTGGCCTGAGAGATTGCCAGAGATTCTGCTTGACCCGCTGAATTACTCCAACGCTTTGTATCTTTTTCTGCAAACCAGCATCTGCAGTTCCTTGCGCCTGCATTTCTTTTGTGTTTATTTTGTGTCCATCTTTGGTATAAACTAGCTTCTGCAGTTCCTTTTTATTACATTTTGTCTGCTTTTCTAGGTTTGCCCAAAATCCCCATATCAGTGCAATTAAATCTCAGTATTACAACTTGGTGTTTTAGTGTGCTGGCTTAGAAATCATCAAACTGCCACAGTTACAAATCCGTCTACACTCACAATTAAATTAATCACCTTCTCGAGTTATGACCAATTACATCTGTTCGCTGGCCTTTGAGAGAGCACGTAAAGCTGAACTTGTTGAGCATTAGCAAAGTTAACAGCCTGAAACAGCAGCTCTCAGTTGGTGCTGACAGTAATCAAGAGCATAACATGAGCAATACAAGTCTGCCGTTGGGTCCCTAATGCCTGTTCTGACAAAACAACCTGATAAATCCCGGCATGAACATGTTACGCACAATTTCCAATGAAAGATGTTTTCATTCCTCAAAGAATTTGCAAACTCACCCTCACATTTCTCCAGTATTTGGACGGTGTCTCCTACTTCCAACGGTAAACCGTGAGGGACCGTTCCCCGAAACCCCGAGATCACTGCAGGAGAGATCAGAACACCTCAATTATTACTGAAGATTCTGCTCACATTTATAAAATATAAAACATGATGCATGGGCAACTATTTTCCTTGCATGGGTTACACACATCCTGAATTAAACAACAACACTTACATATTTTTGTAACATGTGTGTGGCACGGTGGCGCAGCGGTAGAGTTACCACCTTACAGCAACAGAGACCCGGGTTCGATCCTGACTACGGGTACCGTCTGTGCGGAGTTTGTACGTTCTCCCCGTGACCACTTGGGTTTTCTCCGGGTGCTCTGGTTTCCTCCCACACTCCAAAGACGTACAGATTTGTAGGTTAATTGACATTTGGTAATATTGTAAATTGTCCCTAGTGTGTAGGATACTGTAAGTATAGTGTTAGTGTACTGGGATCGCTGGTCGGCGCGGACTCGGTGGGCCGAAGGGCCTGTTTCCATGCTGTATCGCTGAAGTCTAAAGCAACCTATAGTTTGAAATCCGTTTGAAATCAGTGCAAATGCTCCATGCTGTTAGCAAGAAAGAAGGTGCTGTCATCAGATGACCATTAAAAGCAATGGTCTACAAAGAGACTGCATGGATACAGGATGCCATACGATAGAACTTTATTTACCCAGGGGGTAAATTGATCAAATACATATCACAAACAAAATTTCAGCAGAAAATATTGATTAAACATGCTATTCAACATTTTAAAAACTCACACAATGATCATGCAATGTTGGCAATCCAAACTGTGGACCATGTTGAACCTTCTGCTCTTTTGCCCAATCCTGTGCAGTGGGTAGGATGGACTTGCTGACTGCACCTTCTTGCTTTGATGGTACTTTTTTTGAAAAACGTTTCAAGACATTTTTGTAATATAAACCACACAGCATTTTTCCTATTTTTAACTCCATCTTTTGTTGTGCTTATGTGACCAACCAATCATTTGAGTTCTCCTCCCAACTCATCCATCTCCAAGTAATGGTTTGTCAGAAGATGGTCCTTCTAACCAGGTGACTGCCAGGAAAGAGGGGGCTCTGATTCCTACAGCTCAATCACAGGAGCTCCAGCCCACAGCAACTCACAAGCCACCATTTACATTAACCCCAGATGTTTTCAATTATTTCCCAGATTCTACCAGACACCAGAGTGCATTTACAGCGCCTAAACTTTAAGATTGAAAGGAAACCCAGTGGACACAGATAAATGTTCCACACAGATAGCAGGGAAGGCAAGGACTGAATCCCCGTCAAGACACTCAGTGCTGGAGTAACTCAGCGGGTCAGGCAGCATCTCTGGAGAACATGGATAGGTGACGTTTCACAGAGTGCTGGAGTAACTCAGCGGGTCAGGGAGCATCTCTGGAGAACATGGATAGGTGATGTTTCACAGAGTGCTGGAGTAACTCAGCGCGTCAGGCAGCGTCTCTGGAGAACATGGATAGGTGACGTTTCACAGAGTACTGGAGTAACTAAGTATGTCAGGCAGCATCTCTGGAGAACATGGATGGGGTGGGGAACACTCTACAAACTGTGCCAAAGTGCAACCCACTGCTTGCTTTTGTGGATTCAAGCCCTCACCAAAATGTTTCATCTCACCCACAGCAATTAATCATGGATCGTACTTAGACTGCTCTTTGAGACATACGGGCATTGTAAAATTTGCAATCCTTCGTATCTCTGATCTTTCTTGATGGTCAAAGATGATGAGCAGCCTTGTGCCAAGAGTTTAACCACAGATAACTGGGTGCCATTGGTGAAGAATGTGGTTAATATTGTCATTGCTATTAACGGCAAGGAATCACACCAGTAATGAAGTGATTACCTTCACCACGAGAGGTTAGCAGAGTGGGAATAAAGAGCATTCTACATACGAGAGCATCTCTCTCGGGTCCTTTTGTTTCAGGGAAAACTGTCGACTATTGAAACCACCTCCAGCAGCAAATGAGTCCCATGGGCATTACATGCAGCAATTAGAAAAGCAATACTCCATCTACATGGCTGCACTGGTTATTTATACTGATGAAACTTGCTGTCTGCCGGTTCACACACATGGAATGCAATTTGAGATGAATTTCTGGGACAGAGGCATCATATCCTTAATTGCCCCAGGAATACTGCCACTGACTTTCCTGAACTACGAGATGTCTCCTGTGAAGATAGACACAAAATGCTGGAGTAACTCAGCGGGACAGGCAGCATCTCTGGACATGAAGAAGAGTCTCAACTCGAAACATCACCCATTCCTTCTCTCCAGAGATGCTGCCTGACCCGCTGAGTTACTCCAGCATTTTGTGTCTATCTTCGGTGTAAACCAGCATCTGCAGTTTCTTCCTACACATTCCCTGTGAAGCTGTTGTTCAGCTGTGAGTTCCAGGACTGGAACAGCTCACCGAGATTACACCGATTAGCAGTTTTCTGTTTCTCCCAATACCATGCATTTCCTGCCTGCAATTTTATCTTGAGCATCCGAATTCTTGAGGAAATGGACAATTATCTAGATTTCCCTGCACACAAGGGCAATATTTTGGCACATCCCAACGTTCTCCACAAATTAGGATACATAACAATAACAATTCAGTTTGTCCATTTTGAAAAATACAAAACCAGTTCTTCGTAAGAACATTCCTTTATTTTGACATAAAAATATGATCAGTTATTTTGTTAGTCTTCTGACCTTGAGCACATTTCAACACAAAGCTGCCACAAAAACAATCAAAAGACAAAGTGCTGGAGGAACTCAGCAGATCAGGCTTAGAAACGTAGCCGAGGATGGCAAATCCATAAGTAAGAGTGTTAAATGTACAAGGAACATTATTTGAAATTAAAATTCTTGAAGTTACAACAAGACACTACATTTTTATAGCAAGTAAAATCATGTACAACAGGAAGGAGTTAAAGAGAAAACACCTTTAAAGAAAACGAATAAAGGATGGAAGAAGCAATGGGAACAACAGATGAGATTGTGAGACCAGGAAGCGTACACCTCGAGGAACTCAGAGGCTACGTGAGGAGCAGCTGCAATAGAGACTACATACATGCATTTTATTGGGTGGGACCAGGTGGAGCAAGTCTTCTGCTTGTAAATTGTTCCCTTGTGTGTAGGATGGTGCTAGTGCACGGGATGATCGCTGGTTGGTGCGGACACGGTGGGTCAAAGGGCCTGTTTCCACACTGTATCTCTGCAGTCTAAAGTAAAGTCTGAAGCCTAAAAGAAGATTTATGAGGATGTTGGCAGGACTGATGCATCAAGCATCACACAGCCCAGCAGCAATGTCCTGGATAGACTTTGACCTCCCATGGGAACCGTTTCTTGATTAGTACGGGTGTCGGGGGGTTATGGGGTGAAGGCAGAAGAATGGGGTTAGGAGGGAGAGTAGGATCAGCAATGTTTGAATGGCGGAGACTTGATGGGCCGAATGGCCTAATTCTGCTCCTATCACTAATGACTTAAGCAGCAGCATCATTTAAAGACTGAACAAGACCATAAAGTGGTTTACTGAATTACTTTAAATAATCCTGCCAGCATTAGTTTAAGTTGTCTTTATCTATATATACAAACAATTTATTAAAATGTATGCATGAGGAAAAACGTTTATAAATAAGCAATATTTCTTTTGAATTTAATCCAAAATACCAAAGTATTTTCAGAGATCAAGCAGAAAATTGTTTTGGCTACAGTGATTGCTAAAAGCTCAAGCCACCTACATCATTAAGGATGTTTTAATTCACCGAGCTAATTGCCTCAAGACTAAACAACTTTAAATGCAAATTAAAACTCTCGTCTTGCTAAGATTTACCATTTACACCCGGCCAGCACAAACGTCATTGAACAAAATCAGTCTTCAATTACCAGATTAAAATCGGTAAATTCATGTGAATAATTTTAAGTAATAAGCATAAAGTGAGCAGAGTCCTCATTTACATCAACTATTGGAAACCCAGAGTTCTTCTGCCTCCACAATAGCCAACACTCAGGGTAACAGACCCTCTCTACCCAGGGCAGGCCTTCCCACATCCTTCACATAGTTCTGAACTTTCTGTTTCTTTGAAGAATTGACTCTTTGCTGCAATAAAGTCCAAAGCAAACCCAAATTTCTTAGAATGGTGGTTATCTTAAAGTAACATGCCATTTCCGATTTGCTCACTTCCTGGTGCTTGTTACTATTTATGCAACACAACATTTCTTAGCAATGCAGTGCTTTGCAGTGAAAAGCCACACACCTGGCCAAGGCTGTGCAAATCCACAAGCTATCCTAAACCAACGTCAAACCTCATCTTTCTTAGCAGTCAACATTCATCAGAGCCTTGGAAAACTTCTCACCCTGATGGCAGGGTTCAACCTGTTGGAGGAGATGCTGTACGTGGCGGCCATTTGCACACCTTGGGCATGCGAGCAAAGAATTTCTCTGTGCCTTGTCGCATGTGACAATAAAGTATTCCATTCCATAAAGATGAAATGATAAGAACTGCCAACAACAGCGTTTCACTGCCCCAAGTTCAATCCTTATCAACAGGTGACCTCAGCAGCACAATAGCCATGCTCCACACATGGGCTTGGGCAACAAGTGTGAACACAGCCAAAACAACGAGATGAGTGAAGCGTCTTTAAACACTAATGCCTTAACAACATTTGTGGATTAGACATCACTTGTGATCACCCGGAACAGGTGTCAAAGTCAATCGCTGTGTACCTTTGATAAAGTTTCTCATTTCTCCACCTGCAAAGGCCAGAAATGAATTAAACAGCGGATAATGGAAGTGTCTCAACCCGAAACGTCACCTATTCCTTTTCTGCAGAGATGCTGCCTGACCCGCTGAGTTACTCCAGCATTTTGGGTCTATCTTCAATTGACAATGGAAAATGTGAGGTGATACGTTTTAGAAGGAAGAATGAGGAAAGGCAATACTGAACAAGAGATGCTGCTCTAGAACAAGTGCAGGAGCAAAGGACCAGGGTTATGGAAGGCCAAAACCATTGACTATGGCAGAGCAGGGAGGTGATTAACAAGCCGTACACAATTCTGGGCTTAATCAAGAGGCACGGACTTGACAATAGGGAAGATATGCTGTCCCATCACAGAATGAGGGGCTGCTCTAGAGTTGGTGTTCAGTTGTGGAGACAATAGGAAATGTAGAGGGGGTCCTGATGGGATTTACAACAAACGGCCCCTGGGTTGAGGGACTAACATTCCAAGGACTGGAACAGGGTATTTTATGAAGGATGATAAAAGTGCTTTCAAGTAATGGTGGCCGACTGCAGTGATGATAGTGCACGTCACAATCACTGTGTGAGATGGTTGGTTTACCAATTAACCAGTGGTCACATGATGAGATGCCGTTGGTCAGGTACCAGTCAGGATTTAGATTTAGATATACAGCGCGGAAACAGGCCCTTTGGCCCACCGAGTCCGTGCCGCCCAGCGATCCCTGCACATTAACACTATCCTACACACACTAGGGACAATTTTTACATTTACTCAGTCAATTAACCTACAAACCTGTACGTCTTTGGAGTAACTGCAACTAACAGCAATAAATCAACTTTCAAAAACAAGGGGTCAACCTGTTCTTTGTGAATTGAGAGAAAGGAAATAAAAGTGTATCAGCTTACTGATCTAATAATCAGCAGCTCATAAATGTATAATTCGCGAGGGGCTTGGATCACGACAGAAACTCCTGAAAACTTCAGAACATCTTCAACGAGGTGCACAGCCGGAATGTTAAAATGTAGTTGTGCAAACTTTCAACTTTGGGTTTAGTTCAATTTAGTTTAGTTTGGAGATACAGTGCGGAAACAGGCCCTTTGGCCCACCGAGTCCGCGCCAACCAGCGATCCCCGCGCACTAGCACTATCCTATACACTCGGAACAATTTAACCGAAGTCAATTTACCTATAAACCTGTATGTCTTTGGAGTGTGAGAGGAAACCTGAGCACCCGGAGAAAACCCACGCAGGTCACGGGGAGAACGTACAAACTCCGTACAGACAGCACCCATGGTCAGGATCAAACCCGGGTCTCTGGCGCTGTGAGGTAGCAGCTCTACCCGCTGCACCACCGTGCCGCCCTTTGTTGAATGTAGTAGCATTCAGAAAGCATTTTGATTCATTTGGTTGAAGATTCCACAGAACTTAAACAAGAATGAACAGTCTTGGACCTGAATACAGAAAGTATTTTGATAGATTCATTCACAAAATGCTGGAGTAACTCAGCAGGTCAGGCAGCATCTCGGGAGAGAAGGAATGGGTGACGTTTCGGGTCGAGACCCTTCTTCAGACTGATGTCGGGGGTGGGACAAAGGAAGGATATAGGTGGAGACAGGAAGATAGAGGGAGATCTGGGAAGGAGAAGGGGAAGGGAGGGACAGAGGAGCTATCTGAAGTTGGAGAAGTCGACGTTCATACCACCGGGCTGCAAACTGCCCAGGCGAAATATGAGGTGCTGCTCCTCCAATTTCTGGCGGGCCTCACTATGGCACTGGAGGAGGCCCATGGCAGAGAGGTCAGACTGGGAATGGGAGGGGGAGTTAAAGTGCTGGGCCACCGGGAGATCAGTTGCGTTAATGCGGACCGAGCGCAGGTGTTCAGCGAAGCGATCGCCGAGCCTGCGCTTGGTTTCGCCGATATAAATAAGTTGACATCTAGAGCAGCGGATGCAATAGATGAGGTTGGAGGAGGTGCAGGTGAACCTCTGTCTCACCTGGAAAGACTGTTTGGGTCCTTTGATGGAGTTGAGGGGGGAGGTAAAGGGACAGGTGTTGCATCTCGTGCGGTTGCAAGGGAAAGTGCCCGGGGTTGGGGTGGTTTGGGTAGGAAGGGACGAGTGGACCAGGGAGTTACGGAGGGAACGGTCTCTGCGGAACGCAGAGAGGGGAGGGGATGGGAAGATATGGCCAGTGGTGGGGTCCCGTTGTAGGTGACGGAAATGTTGGTGGATGATATGTTGGATCCGCTGGCTGGTGGGGTGGAAGGTGAGAACGAGGGGGATCCTGTCCTTGTTGCAAGTGGGGGGAGGGGGAGCAAGAGCGGAGCTGCGGGATGTAGAAGAGACCCTAGTGAGAGCCTCATCTATAATGGAGGAGGGGAAGCCCCGTTTTCTGAAGAACGAGGACATCTCGGAAGCCCTAGTCTGAAACACCTCATCCCGGGCGCAGATGCGGCGTAGACGGAGGAATTGGGAGTAGGGGATAGACTTTTTGCAGGGGACCGGGTGGGAAGAAGTGTAGTCCAGATGGCTGTGCGAGTCGGTGGGCTTGTAGTAAATGTCCGTCACTAGTCTGTCTCCTGTGATGGAGATGGTGAGGTCCAGAAACGGGAGGGAGATGTCAGAGATAGTCAGTGCAGAGTAACCTTGCTTCCAATGCACTGCATTGCTACTCATGCTGAGAGAGAAAACTGCCAAATATTGAGCAGCGGAGTTATAAATAGGCCTGTCATTGAGTAGTATTCAACACCAACATCTTCACAGTTTGAAATATCCCAACAGGCAACCCTCAATTGTTGTTCTATCCCATCTTGGCCCCACACTCAATGTGCATGAATCATTCACTTATTCTATGGATGTCATCATCCATTCTGCTATTAGATTATCTTCCCTCAAAAAGAGGTTAAGATTGTGGTTAAAACCCCCGCAATGCTTTAACAAGAGTGAAGGTTCTCCAAGGAGGGTCGTGGACCTGAAACATTCCTTGTTTCTTTCTCCACAAATGATATTTGACTCGGTGAGTGCTACCACATTTTATGTTTTTATTTCAGATCAGAAAAGACCAGGTTTTAAATGAGAGATAGACACAAAATGCTGGAGTAACTCAGCGGGTCAGGCAACATCTCTGGAGAAAAGGAATAGGTTACGTTTTGGATCGAGACCCTTCTTTAGACACTGACCCGAATCGAAAAGTCACCTAATCTTTCTCTCCAGAGATGCTGCCTGACCCGCTGAGTTACTCCAGCATGTTGTGTCTATCTTCAGTGTAAACCACCATCTGTAGTTCCTTGATAGACACAAAATGCTGGAGTAACTCAGTGGGACAGGGAGCATCCTTCCTACACATGAAGTTTTAAATGAGATTAGGCTTGAATATCAGGTGTTAGTTGTCAGTGTTTTGGATGCGTGATGCTAACTAGTAAACTGAATAGACAGATAACACAAAATGCTGGAGTAACTCAGCGGGACAGGCAGCATCTCTGGATAGGTGGAATGGGTGACATTTCGGGTCGAGACCCTTCTTCAGACTGAGCATCAGGGGAGAGGGAGTTACAGAGATAAGGAAGTGTAAGAGGTCAAAAGAGATGAAGCTCAAGGGAAATGCGGAATAGATCATTGTTAGCTGGGAGAAAGTGACAACAAAGCAAACATAGATTCAATGTAATCAGGGGAACAGTCAGACTGGTCAGAGAACTGTGAAGGGGGGTGGAGAGAGAGAGAGGGAAAGCTGAATATTTGATCTGTGTCTTGATGGTTATATTTTACAAAAGCTCTGGGAAACGGAGGTAAGTTGACTGTGATTTGCTGACCCTCAGCAGTCCCTGGATGGTGCAAGGTTCTGTTTACGAGGATTATCCTTCAGGTAACATCCCCATAGGTCAGAAACACCCGTGTACTCCCTTCACCCACACTGTGCCACTCTACATAACTTGGCACAATTCCTTTATTTCAACAATACTCACCCAACACAATCCTTCAATAAACTAACACAATATATACTGGTGTGAAGAACACACTTCCTCATTCTGAAGAAGGGTCTCGATCCGAAACGTCACCCATTCCTTCGCTCCAGAGATGCTGCCTGTCCCGCTGAGTTACTCCAGCATTTTGTGTTTATCTTTAATATGTACTGGATCCAGTTGTTAATAGACATCACAAAACATTTTATTATTACCGTCTAGAAAAATCCTTTGCGATGAATGAGAAAATTTGCAAACAATTAGATTTCCACAAGTCAGGTGATCCGTACACCAAGGGTGCCCTGGATTCTGAGTCCTGTATTCACATTTTAAAAGGCTCTCTCTGGAGCCAAGCTTGTCCAATGCTTTATTACCAACGGCCGTTTGACCATGGACAGTTGTGTCTCAACTCTGTCACTCTGCAGAATCCCAAAATGCTCATTAGTTGAAAGTGTACAGTTTGTCTCTTTCTCTCTGCTCTAATTAGGCACTGCAGTTTATATGGTTTTGTTCTCTTTTAGCTATGACCAAGTAACCGATAATTGCACATCTCTGGTCCAGATCGGCACAGTCTGAAGCTTCTTGTGTAAGAAGGAACTGCAGATGCTGGTTTAAACCAAAGATAGACACAAAATGCTGGAGTAACTCAGCGGGACAGGCAGCATCTCTGGAGAGCAGGAATGGGTGACGTTTCGGGTCGAGACCCTTCCACAGACTTTCACCCTGGACCCCTCCACTGGTCGGGAAGGATTTCAAATAAGTTAAAAGAAATATAGGGGGCTTGAAGAGCAAGATGTAGCTATGGCGACAGGGAGACATTCAGTCATGAACCCTGCCTTGATTTCCATGAACGTAACATTAATACGAGCCAGGTTCAGGAGGTGTAGATGGCACTTTTGTTGATCGTTGCGTTTGGCTTTTGAACTGATTTCACATACATCGGTCACTCTACAGACTTGGGGACAAGATTCTGAAGATGTTGGCATCTTGAGTAAAGTGCCAAGTACTGGAGAAACTCAGTGGGTCAGGCAGCATCTGTGAAGGGAATGAACAGCCAGGTTTTGAGGTTGGGACCTTTCGTCAGGCTGAAGGGTCCAGACATGAGGTATCATCTGAACATCTCCCTCCACAGATGCTGCCTGACCTGCTGAGTTCCTCCAGCACTGTTTTTATTCCATTTTACACACTTGTTCAGTCTCCCTCCCACCATCCCCCACCTCTGTCCCTGTTCACAGTGAGACAGTGCAACAACGCTGGTTGCCAAGGACGAATCCAAGTGAAATCTCGTTCCATGTTCCACAGCTTTTGAAGCCAGCAATAATCATATCAGTTAAAGATGTATGTTAAATTCCCACTGCATTCAAAGAATAAAAACGACTGAATATCTGAATACTAACAAGAACACGGGCGGCACGGTGGTGCAGCGGTAGAGTTGCTACCTTACAGCGCTTGCAGCCAGAGACTCGGGTTCAATCCTGACTACGGGTGCTGTCCGTATGGAGTTTGTACGTTCTCCCCGTGACCTGCGTGGGTTTTTCTACGAGATCTTCGGTTTCCTCCCACACTCCAAAGACGTACAGGTTTGCAGGTTAATTGGCTTAGGATTGTATACTTGGTGTAAGTGTAAATTGTCCCTAGTATGCGTAGGCTTGTGTTAATGTGCGGGGATCGCTGGTTGGCGTGGACTCGGTGGGCCGAAAGACCTGTTTCTGTGCTGTATCTCTAAACTAAAAACTGAACAATATGATTAATTACAAATAAATCAACAAACTATTTCCAAATTAATTAGGCTTGAGACATATTTAAACCTTGTACCACTGTCTTCTGAAACTTGTAGGAATATTTCTTTCTTGAATATTTCACTGCTGTGAGTGAGTTGCAGCAGCAAACTGGAGGAAACCAACAATACACTTGTCACTTGACCCCATTCAAATGTTCTGGCACACAGACCGTAACTCTGTACGGTGCCAAAAACAGCTCTCACGCATTCCTCAGCAACCCACAAAACTAGCCAAGATAACAGTGTTCTTTTAAAATATAATAAATCAGTGCTTTATAACATTTATGGTAAAGTATTTAAATGAGTTGAAGATCTAAATATTTCTGGGTTGACGGCTGGGTGTCAGAAATGTCCTAAAAATAAGGTGAAACATCCTGAGATTCTGGACGTGCAAGAAATTCAAAACAAGAGCATGGGAACAGGTCACAAGTGCGCATTCATTCGGCGATGAAACCGGATTATTCCACTTCCACAAAACCCACACAGACTATAGATGAATCCGAATTCAAGAGTGAAGGAAAGCTAGACCCGGCAGTGACCACGGTGTCTGAAGAATGTACAACCTTACTTCCATACGCACAAGCTTAAAACGTCAATATCTGTCAACAACTGGAGGCCACGGCTTCAAGATGAGAGGGGCAAAGTTTAAAGGAGATGTGCAGGCCAAGTTTTTTTTTAAACACAGAAGGTGGTGGGGCCTGGAACTCGCTGCCAGGGGTGGTGGTAGAGGCAGATACGATAGTGGCGTTTAAGAGGCTTTTAGATAGGCGCATGGATATGCAGAAAATGGAGGGAGATGGATCACGTGCAGGCAGAGGAGATGAGCTGAACTTGACTTCATGCTCGGCACAGACATGGTGGGCCGAAGTGCCTGTTCCTGTTGTGTGCTCTGCCCCTATATTGCTGTATTTCTGTAAATATCACAAGGAATCTAGCCATCACCATATGCCTTTGGTTTAGAAGCAGAGATAACAACAGTTTAAAGTGGCTTCACTTTGATTCCCAAATGTCTACCATATTCACTCAGATAGCAACTTGAGAACAACTTTGAAAGAAGCACAACTTTTGCTGAGAGATTCTAATTCTAAGAGTCGATTTACATTTATTTTCCCCCTTCCCCATTTCTCACTTAATTTCAGCTTGCGCTTCATAAATACAATTTCTTATCCAATTCTTTACAACTGAAGCCAATGCTGTTTTTGAAATGCATGGAGGAACCCAAGCCCAGTTCCTGCACTTCTTTACATGGGATCACACATGATGAGAATTAAATCACAGAGACAAGAAATTGACTCTCAGGTTTGTACTGAACCATGAAAAATATAATTTGAAGAAATGACAAGGAAATCTAATTGGAACTACAATGAAGGTTGAGATTGAGGGCATGTCAGAGCAGATTATTGGAAACCTGTCCCTCAAACTGCTTACACTAGATCTGACCTGGGAAATCTCCATAACAACTTTGGATACATTTTTCATGTTGCTGAGAGAAAAGAATAATTCATTTTTTAAAGCACTCGTACCAATATGAACAAAATTAATGAACATCGTTCTCCTCATGTACACGAGTCTCTTATTGTCCATGGTGCATGATTGAAGATTACACTTGTGCTGAGAACATTTGCTGGATGTAATTCTATGCCATAATAATTTAATAAACCAGTTACATTTCCTGATGTCCCAGTGCCTTCTCCAGATGCAAGAATCTTCTTTCATTCCAACATTCCTTAAGTGATAGACCAAAATCCCAAAACGAGGACACCTACATTACATTCCTATTTAATCGGCAATTGCTCTGCCTTCATCACCATCAACCCATCCAAACTCATCTTCAAACTCCTGGTTCTAGGAATCAGCTCCCCCATCTGCCATCTCCTCAACTCCCCCACAGGCCACAGTCAGGGAGGATAGACAACAACACTTATAATTTTCAACACCAGTGAACTGCAACGATGTGCTATCAATCCTCTACTATACTTCCTGTACACTCACAACTGTACGGCCAAATTCAGCTCCAACTCCATCTACAAGTTGCAGATGACATCACTGTGATGGGTCGGATCACAAACATTGATGAGACAGAGCACAGGAAAGAGATAGTGAAACTTAGTTACATAGTGTTAGTACAATAATCCCTCCCTCAACGTCGTCAAGACGAAGGAGATAGTTGTCGACTTCAGGAATTTCCTCAATTAGCATCAATGGAGCTGTCATGGACCAACATATTGATGCAACCAACAAGAAGCCACACCAACACCTCTGGTTCAAGAGACTGAGAAATGTCATCATGTCTCCAACGACTCTTATAAACCTCGACAAATGTACGTAGAAGCATACTGTTTTGTTGCATCACAACTAGGTTTGGGAACAGCTCTGGCCAAAACGGCTAGATATTTTAGAGAGTTGTAGATGTAGCCCAGTCCATCACACAGACCAGACTCCCCACAATTGTAGATGGAGCCCAGTCCATCACACCCACCACACTCCCCACTATCGACTCCATCTACATTTCACGCTGCCTCAAGAAAGCTGCCAACATAATCAAAGACTTGTCCCATCCCAGTCATTCCTTCTTCTCCCTGCTCCCATCCAGCAGAAGGTACAGCAGCTTGAAAGCGCGCACCACCAGACTCAAGAACAGCTTCTTCCCCTCTGTTATCAGGCTTCTGAACGGTCCTCCCATAAGCAAAGGTACTGTCCGATTCACCTCTACCCCATTGTGGACATTGGACTTTGTCTCTGGAACTGATGCGCTACAATGCTGAGAACTAGATTCTGCACTCTGTATATTCCCCTTTGCTCTACCTACTGTAATGGAGTTTGACTTAATTGTATTTATGTCATAAAGTCAATGGTGATAGGAGTACAATTAGGCCATTCGGCCCATCAAGTCTACTCCACCATTCAATCATGCCTGATCTATCTCTCCCTCCTAACCCCATTCTCCTACCTTCTCCCCATAACCCGACACCCGTACTAATCAAGAATCTGTCTATCTCTGCCTTAAAAATATCCACTGACCTGGCTTCCACAGCCTTCTGTGGCAAAGAATTCCACAGATTCAGATGTATGGTGTATCTGATTTGATAGCATACAAAACAAAGCTTTTTACAGTACCTTGGTAGATGTGATAATAAACCTAAACTTAATTTAACAAACCAATTACATTGCATGATGAGTCAATGCCTTCTCTAGATGCAATCACCTTCCTTCATTCCAACATACTTGAAAACCCATAGACAAAAAGCATCATATTCACTCTAAGTATAATGAGACCAACATGGTGTGATTGTTCGGTACAGATTGTCTAGACCCAGGTAGTAAACTCCTGGAGTTTTCCATTGACAGATTTTATTAACTTCTGCATGTCTGGTCTTTACACCTCCCCCCTGCATACCTGAACACTTACGCGTTGCTGAGCAGGTTTGGCATGAAGAAGTGTTCCGTACCATATGGACTGAGTGAGATGCATGCTGACTGCTCCTCTTACACTCACATTTATAGATTTTACAAAAGCCCAGGCACTTTACAAACCAGGATAAAACATTGACAAATCAAAGGTTGTTCACAGACAATTTACCAAGGCAGAAGCCCGCTTTGACAGATCCTGGTCACACCAACACCACTTGGTCGGGTTGCTCAATCCCTCTCGACCTCTTGCTGAGCTTCATATTGTCATTTCTGAAGGGTCTCCACCCGGAACGTCACCCACTCCTTCTCTCCCAAGATGCTGCCTGACCCGCTAAGTAACTCCAGCATTTTGTGTCTACCTTCGATTTGAACCAGGATCTGCAGTTATTTTCCTATACTATTCATATTTTCATTTGTCATTTCCGGAGTCTTCACCGTAAACGCTTTCCAGATCATTTTGTTTCATTCGCAGTGGTAAAATCCTGCTCTCTTTGACGTCATCAAAGATATAACCTCACATCCCAATGTGTCTGACCTCCCGTGTACTTCCAATAATTCCCCATTTCATCTCTTTTCAATTCCTTCATGAATTAGAATCTTTAACTTTCAGCAAACTAGCATAATTTCCTAAATAAAATTGGAGCACGAGCAATAATTCATATTCTATTCAGTATTCTACTAAATAGACACATTCCCAATTATTTCAATGACAGAGGATTCCATGGAGTAGAGTAGAGAGAACTAACATTCATGCACATTATTTCTTACTTCAACAGCCCGTGCTGCAAGGCTGTTGGGACAAGCACACAACTATCCCAACTTCAGATTCCATTCAAGTTTGAATGAATGAATGAATGAATGAATGAATGAGTTTATTGGCCAAGTATGTACACATACAAGGAATGTGCCTTGGTGCTCCACTCGCAAGTAACAACACGAACATACAGTAAACGATTAAAAATAAAGCATAAAACATTAAAATATTAAGAATACAACATTACAGTTTAAACATGTGAGTGAAATAAACCAGAGCAAAAAGAGACTCCAGATTTTTGGTTATTGAGTAGAACTATCACTCGCGGAAAAAAGCTGTTTTTATGTCTGGCTGTGGCTGCTTTGACAGTCCGGAGTCGCCTTCCAGAGGGAAGTGCTTCAAAGGGTTGTGGCCAGGGTGAGAGGGGTCAGAGATGATCTTGCCCGCTCGCTTCCTGGCCCTTGCAGTGTACAGTTCGTCAATGGGGGGAAGGTTGCAGCCAACAACTTTCTCAGCTGTGCGAACGATTCGTTGCAGCCTCCGGATGTCGTGCTTGGTGGCTGAGCCAAACCAGACCATGATGGAGAAGGTGAGGACGGACTCAATGATAGCAGTATAGAATTGGACCATCATTGCCTGTGGCAGATTGTGTTTCTTCAGTTGCAGCGGGAAGTACATCCTCTGTTGGGCCTTTTGACTGTGGAGTCGATGGTGGCCTCCCATTTAAGGTCCTTGGGGATGATGGTTCCAAGGAACTTAAATTACTCCACAGATGTGACTGTGGTGTTGTTGATGGTGAGTGGGGGGAGGGGAGGGGGAGCTCTCCTAAAGTCTACAATCAGTTCCACTGTCTTAAGAGCATTGAGCTCCAGGTTGTTACGAAGGGACCAGGATGCCAGCTGTGTCACTTCCCGTCTGTAGACAGATTCCTCCCCATCCTGGATCAGTCCAATCAGGGTTGTGTTAAGAAACATTTGGGCAGGTACACGGATGGTACAGGTTTAGAGGGATAAATGGGCCAAACGCTGGCAGGTGAGACTGGTGTAGATAGGACATGTTGGCCAGTGTGGGCAGGTTGGGCCAAAGGGCCTGCTTCCATACTGTAAGACTCTATGCTCCCAGCTTTAAAACGTAATGACTAATCAATGGTAATTATTCTACTGCTGTCATTTGCTGCTCCTCCATGCACTAATTATCAAATCAGTCAATTTTTTTAACTTTATCATGTTGTTCATTTCATCATATCTAACTTCCCCCTATTACATTAAAGTGTTGCCTGGCTTTGTAAATTCAAATTTCAAAGTGGGCTTCTAATGATCTTTTACCACTTAGACCTTTCCCCTTTGATATCCTGTTCTATAACAACCAAATGAGCATTATTAGACAATTGAGCAAGGTCTATCAATCTGGGTGCTGTCTGTATGGAGTTTGTACGCATGGGTTTTCTCCAGGTTTCCTCCCACACTCCAAAGACGTACAGGTTTGTAGGTTAATTGGCTTGGTAAAATTGTAAATTGTCCCTAGTGTGTGCAGGATAGTGTTAGTGTGCAGGGATCGCTGGTCAGCAAGGACTCGGTGGGCTGAAGGGCCTGTTTTCGCGCTGCATCTCTAAACTAATCTAAGCTATGTATTAAATTATAAGAGTTAACACAGACACCATTGTGCCCATCATATCCGCACTGGTCCAAACATCAGTTTGCATGTTCCAAACATTGTGTCGATCTAATGACAGGTAGAACCAAGTTCTGGAGTAACTCAGCAGGTCAAGCAGCACTTCTGGAGAAAAAGGATGGGTGACATTTTGGGTCAGAACTCTTTTTCAGACTGGATCCTTCTACCTGTCACTACAATTCTGCCAGGAATTGGGTTCCAAACATCTTCCATCTTTCAGTAACAATTTCCTCATTATCACCTCTTTAATTCACCTACCATTTAGTCAGAATCTATAGCCACTTGTTTTGAGCCCATTGCCAAGGGAAATAGCAGTGCATAGTTGCCAATTGATAAACACAGATAAGGCTCCCCTCAATCTTCAACTTCCCAAAGAAAACAATCCATGTTTAGGTTTATCTAAACTTTCGTTTGAGTCAACAAATGTTGACAACACCCTTGCAAATTCCTTCCATGCCCAACCACAATTTCCATTCCCAATCTGTGTACTGGGGTCAATGCAGCCTCGCTGGCATTGGGCACGGTTCCAGGATGCAGTTCTAGAATACTGTTCTAGAATGTGGCTCTAGAATAGTGCCTCTGATCCTACAACTGATGCCTCATCTGAATGAGAGCCTGCTCTCGACACTCACGCCACCTTTAGGGATCTGTGAAGATACACTCCAAGACCTGGCTCCTCTGACCAACTGCACATTCCCTTGCTTCACCACCCAATCCACATTTCTCTGCTTTAAATACCATTGATCACTTCCATTCACAACCAATGAAACAACCTACATCTTCCTGCAATCTATAGTTTCCCTCCTCACTGTCAGCCACGTGCCTGATATTTATATCATCCACAAACCACTTTATCATGCCCCCTAGTATTGTGAGAAATTTTGGGCCCCATATCTGAGGAAGGATGTGCTGGCTCTGGAGAGGGCCCAGAGGAGGTTTACAAGAATGATCCCAGGAATGAGTAGGTTAACCCATGATGAGCGTTTGTCAGCATTGGGCCTGTACTCGCTGGAGTTTAGAAGAGGGGGGACATCATTGAAATGTACAGAACAGTGAAAGGCTTGGATAGAGAGGATGTTTCCACTAGTGGGAGAGTCTAGGACTAGAGGTCATTGCCTTAGAATTAAAGGACGTTCTTTTAGGAAGTAGATGAGGAAAGATTTATTTCGTCAGAAGGTGGAAATTCTGTGGAATTCTTTGCCATGGAAGGGTGTGGAGGCCAATTCAGTGGATATTTTTAAAGGCTGAGATAGATTCTTCATTAGTACGGGTGTCAGAGGTTATGGCGAGAAGGCAGGAGAATGGGTTTAGGAGGGAGAGATGGCCATGATTGAATGGCGGAGTAGACTTGATGGGCCGAATGACCTAATTCTACTCCTATCTCATGATCTTTTGATCTTCACTCATGTCCAAATCACTAATATACATCCATTGTAAAGGGAACCACACCTAGTCCTGTGGAACTCTACGTGTATCAGCCTTCCAGTCGCAATAATATTTACCAACCATTACCACTTGCCTCCTCCAGAGCCAATCTGCACTGGATCCCATGGGCTCTCCAGTTTTTGCCCAGTCTGCCTTTTATTACACTTGCTAAAACTCACGCTCATCACATCAAAGGTGCTACCTTCATCGACTCTCCATACTATTTCCTCAAAAATAAAATCATGCCAGTCAGCGATGTCTCTTAATGAATTCATTCTCTTAATGAATCCTTGCTGGTTGACCTCGATTACATTATAAATTAATTTTCTAGTGCCAACACTGGTTCCAATAAATTACCCACCAAAGTTAAATGAGCTGGCCTGCAATTACTTAACTTACCCGTTCAACAAGAGTAGAACGCTGGCAAGCACCC